>NC_061110.1:19735382-19750382 GCF_015104395.2 Macrobrachium nipponense | reverse complement strand
ATGCCTCCCTCCCTGTGGAAGACTTCTAACGGCTTCTGTAGATCCAAAAGCACTGTAGAACTCTGTAGACTCGTAGAAACTCTCGTAATTACTCTGCACAAACGACAGCAACATCTCTGCACGGCTGGAGGGCGTCTTGCTAGCGTTGGGGAACGACGATTATGGTGTGTGTAAGTATGTCAGTCAAGTCATTGGTCAATGAAAAAAGAATTAACCCCAGACATACTACTTCTATCAAATAATGACCTCAAAAATTCAGAAATACTAACTGAAACGTCTCCAATTAACTCCATTTAATATGACCACTAAACCATAAGTCATTATCACAACTCGCAAAGAAAAAAATATCAAGTTCTCTAACTAAACCAGTTCTCCATACTCACACATCAGCACCACAATCCAACACTCACAGTAACTCCATGGACTTCTGCACTCACATTTCAAACTCGAAAATTCTCGCAAGTAAAAAAAAAGAAAAAAGGCAATGGCCCCAAGAAAAAAAAATCACGCAACAAGCCCAGACCCAAAAATCAAAAATGTTCTCTCAAGTTCTTATATTTCAACAACTCACAAAATCAGTAAAAATCTCCAATGTTTAACAGCAAAAACCCTTTACTGTTCACATAATTAATTACAATGAGACAATGTCAAACGCCCATTTATGTAAATCACAAGCCCGATAAATTACATATCCCGTCCAAAAAGAAATGCTATTTAAAGCTGAATCCCAGTTACATCTCTTGTAAGAAAAGGAAGGAAAACCAAAAAAAAAATAATCACAAGTAAACTTCCCCATCACAAAACACATAATATATGCATGATATACATAACCCCGCATTTTCCCAACAATTGCAATATGCATAGTTACGGAATTTTTGCCCATCGCAACTTTTCATGCGACTGGACACGGTCAGAAAGCAACCCATTACACATGCACTTTCATGAAATGCTATGGTCAACATTTCCAGATATTGCAAAACTCTGAGCAATCACCACTAGAGGAAGGGAATCAGCACACCGGACTCATCACAGCGGTTTCAGCAAAAAAATCCTCCTGCGGACACGTGTGCTCGAACAGCAGCACGAAAAATGTCTAGTTAGGCTCCCAAGTTCAGAAACTCATGATTCCCAAAAAAAAAGGTTCTATACTGACACTAAGTAAACACATTTCACTAAATTATCTCCAGGATATGACTTAGCTGCTCAAAGATTGTCTTAAAGACGTAACTCTCACATGACACTGCCCAGTTATAAAAAAAATTAATCCCCTATCCGGGATAAAAAAATTACAATAAACTCGTAATTCAGCAATTATATGCCTCCAAAAATAACACACTTGTGAACATAAAAAATGCACATCTCCATAGGACTCGTAATGCAGCAATGCCACTCGCCTCCAAATAGTCACGAAACCAAAAAGAAACACAGAACTCTTCTCTTGGCTCGAAAAAAAAACTCCAGGAATTCAACTCAAAAAATCATAACCACAGAAAAGGTCACCCGTCAAAGATTAATTCCACCTCCATATATATAAATATATAAATCACCCTCTTAAAAATAACACCACTCCAGTGATAAAATATTTCCTCCATTTAATTAATAACCACACCACACCATATTCCCTCGTATTTCCCCAATAACCACGTGTTAATAAAAAACCACCACTCCAGCAATAAAAAATATTCACCTCTATTTCGGCAAATAAAAAATACTTACCTCTGTTTCACCAATAACTCCATGTGGAATAAAACAAGTCTCCAAAAAATATATCTCCAAGCAGGATAATCAAAAATGTAAACACCTCTCTAAAAAAATACTCTCAAAGCACCCAGCTGACACGCTTACAAAATATTGCCCCATATATCTCCTCAAAAATGTGTCTCCATTTGCAACAAAGATGGCTGCAAAATAATTGAACTAAACATGGCTCACACCACCCCAGGCAAATATCAAATGGCCAAAAATATAGCTCCAACATATTATATCTCAAATTATAACTCCAAAATAATATACCTCCAATTCTCCAGAGAATAACTCAATGTTATAGTCAAAAACTATAAACTCTCTCCTTAGCATTACTGCTGAAAAAGGGCAAAAACTCGGCAAATAAAATTGCTCAAGAAATTCTAGAAAAAATCACCAATGTGCTACATAACTCATTATAACAACACTCCAAATTCAAAGTGTTTAAGCAAAGACTTCCCCATATGCACTACGACATAGGCCACTAAGACAAACTTAGCCAAGGTTTCCTATCTCTGGCAAAGTTGTCACAAATACAACAAAGGTATTGTGCAAGAAACTCACAATTTCTGGAACACAAATATCCAGAAAAAAAAATGTAGTGCCTTTGCGTATGCATACAAAAAAAGGCAAAAATTCTCCCATAAATCTCTCTGCAGCATTGAACAGCTGAAAACACAGACACGTTCCCAAACAATGACTCTAAATCACGAACTGTGATATTAAAAAATTCACACAAACTGGAGAGAAAAAATAAATTCAAATTCACCCATGATAAAAAACTTGTGTCAGCGATGGCTATCTTCCAAAAATAGGAAAAAAGAACAATCAACGTCAGTTTTAACTATCCCCATGACTCACGTTTATGTCAAGCAATTATCTGCTGAACTCATAAAAAAAGAAAAAAAAAAGTGTTGTTAGTTCCTCCCAAATTCAAAAAAAAAAAAAAAACACCACCCATGACAGCATTACAGCACCCACGTATTAGTATATAAGAAAAAATCACCAGTATCACAAGTATCATTATCAGCAGCATCACCAAAATCACTAGTATTAGTATAAAAAACATCACCAATGTTAATGCTTGTCCATTCACCAAAAATTCAGCACAATTCACCAAGATTCAGCAAAATTCATCATCCAAGAATTACTGACATATTCTCCAAAGTTACAGAAACTCAATTAATAATTAACCACAAAACTTCTCCCATAATTAATTGTAATAATTCTCCATAACATATTTATCTGTAATAATTATAAAATAATCTCCCATGAAATATCTCAAACCTCTCGTAAAATATGTCTCAATTAATGATAATTCTACTTAAGTAACTCTCCCGTTAAATATCTCAAGTAATAATGATAATAAGAATTCTCCACAGTAACAATTCTCCTGCCAATATCTGCATTAATATTGCAAGTCCCCTAGTATACACCAATACTGTCAATCCCCCACAATCAACACCCACCTGACAACACCAGTCAGCAATCATCATCAGTCGGCACTCACCACCAGTTAGCAATCACTTTTAAAGGAATCTCTCCAACACAATAAAAAAATAATAATCTCTGTGTCCCCATTATATTTGTGCCTTCCAAAGCATAAGGAAAACTTACACCACATCCAATGCATTTCATTTCCTTTTCTCTTCATTCAAGAGAAAGAAAATCTCTTTCTGAAAAAAGACCCTATGGGCATCTCACATCATCAACCAATCAGTATCAGCTGATGTCCTGGCATTGGAAATTCATTGCCAAGGGCAAACTCATCCCCCAACACCCCGACACAAAGAAAAAAAAAGAAGGAGTTCACCCCTCACTGAGAAAAAAAAAAAAAGAGAACTTCACCCTCCCCTGGGCGTTAGAACACCCCCCCGGTCAAGCGATACCCCCCCCGAGGCAGACCACTAGTACCCTCCTGGTAAGCAATGTCCCCGAGGCAGGCCAGTACTCGCCTTCCCCAAGCAGAAAATGTGCTGAGCCCGTAAGAAACGTGTGGGCGCCTCTCTGTCTAAAGCAAAAATGCAATTCAAGCACAGTTTCGCATGTATGAAATCTTATTCATACACACGCATACACTAAACAAAGACAAATGCGTCTCTTCTAAACATGTTGCCAATAAAAAAAAACAAAAAAAAACAAGTCACTTTCTGCTACTATGGGAAACAAACAAAATGTATATTCCTAAACCAATCCCATGAACACAAAATGATTCCAAAAAAAAAAAAAAAACCCAGGACTCAAAAAAAAAGGTTATTTAACAACCTCACCACTTCTCAATGGGAAGAAAACGCGACCGCAAAACACACTATTCCCGTCGGCACAATGCAAACTCAATCACTCACACACACGCAGATGCCTCGGAAATTCACTCACAAACATCTCAGTTCTAACTGAACTTCCCAGCCCCTTGAGGCAGCTCGCTCTGGGTAAAATTGATGACTCTAGTAAAAAACAAAAAAATCCTTCCCTTCCCAGTTACCAGTGGTTAACGGACGGACATTTCCCATTCCTCTCACTTAGCAACTGAAATCTAACAATTTAAGGATTTTCCACAATCCCACAAAAGGCTTTGTCGTTCGAAAACCACCGCTAAGCCACCAAAAACTGTTACCCATCCCTGACACCATGGTATTGCCAACGAAGGGTATTTAATATTTGGTATGCGTTAAACCTGAGCGTTAAAGCAAATTAGTTACACACAATCTCTCCCCCAACCCTCTCTCTCTCTCTCTCTCTCTCTCTCTCTCTCTATGGCACAGCCTTCTCTCTCTCTCTCCATTCCATCAGGTCATCAAATTAGAGACGGAGTTATAAAAAAATAAAAAATATAACATTTATTTAAAGTAAAGCATTAGTTGAATAATACCAAATTCTTACAGGATCAACAATGAAAAAGATAATAATTCAAGTCACACAGACAAACCACTCAGATAACCCCCAGTATTTAAATGTCTCAATCAGTAATAGTCACACCAAATTTCTTTCTCCAAAATATTATAGTTCCCTCTATTTGGGACCATCGGCCCCCTAGGACTCTTTGTCCCCTTACTAGAGCCGCCTGTTTAAAAGACACGAGAAGATCATCGTAAGCACACACAATTGTAAAGACAAAGTCAAAGATTAAACAGAACATCTTTACAAAATGTCAAACAGACAACAAGCCATCCCTTTGGCTAAAGTGTGATACACTTACCCATTGCAGCCTGGAAAACCATACACAAATAATTAAAACTTTCGCAGAGCTATCCAGCATTCTGCCTTTCTCCCCATAGCTGTCTCCCTAGTTTCTCGGTTAAACATGCCATTATGAATAGACATAGTTCGTACACGCACACACGAACTCACATAAAACTGGTCACAACCAGTTTTCAAAGGCACTTGAGCAAGACCTCGTGAACTCACGAACATTGATCCGCTTAAACAAACATCTTCGTATCACTCCATCCCCAGAAATTATTTATCATTTCTTTCTCAGGTCAAACGCTTCGGACTCTGAACCTATGGATCTGCGCATTCTAAAAAAAGTCACAGCACTTCACAATGGCATATTAAATATATTATTAATTATAGCCCCTTTCATCTGACATATATATACAAATATATACCATAGCACCAGGGCCCTTGCATTCCCATTTCGAAAACCAGCCGTGACAGATATTATGGGTGAATAAATGCAGGAAGCAGTATTGGTAAAAATTTTGGCAGCAATTCAGGAGTAAACAGACTGAATTCTGTCGAAAATCGAAACTTTCTATTTGCTCATGAAATCTATTCCCGCTATAAACAGACACAGACTTTTTTTTTTAACTTTTAACTTTTTCTCCTTTTTTGTTAAGCTGTTTAATGGTGGGATATTTATTGTGTTGTTTTATTAATTTAGTTTTCATATATAACTATGTATAATTAATTCATTTGGAAGAAATAATAATGAGTGAATATATGGAAGTATGAGGCTCGATTCACAACATTAAAAGAATTCATTACGTGGATGAGAGAGAGAGGGAGAGGAGAGAGAGAGAGAGAGCGAGAGAGAGAGGTGGAAGAAAGAAAAAGAAGGGGTGAGAGACAGACAGACAGACAAACAGAGAGGTGGAAAGAAAGCAAAAGAAACAAGCAGAGAGAGAGACAGACAGACAAAGAAATAAAAAGAAAGAGAGCAAATGAGAGAAAGAGACAGACGACAGAGAAATAGAAAAAAGAGGCATATAGAGAGAAAAGAGAAAGAAAGAAATAGAAAGGAGGAGGCAGATTGACGAGAGAGAGAGAGAGAGAGAAGAGAGAGAATATTACAGAAAAATTCAAGGAAATTGTATACTTTATAGATAAAAGCTGTAACAATTCAAGATTGCATTAAAATAAAGAGAGAGAGAGAGAGAGAGAGAGAGAGAGAGAGGAGTAGAGAGAGAGAGAGAGAGAAAATATTACAGAACTTAAAAGAAATGATAAATTTTATCAGATAAATACCGAAACAATTAAAAATTGCATCAAAAAAAAGAGAGAGAGAGAGAGAATAGATTTTTCCCACCAAACAGGAGCAAATGGCACGAAGAATAGCTGACGCAGTAACAAAAAAAACAAAAACAAAAAAAAGTCTCTTATCCCCGGAGGAGACGCGAATGACTCGCCTTGTGAAGAATGGAAGGCTATATATAAGTCAAGAAAGCGAATAGTCCCCTTGGTTTTTGTAGCTCTATTTCAGCGTCAACTAATTCCCACCGACTCTCGTACAAATAATGTTTTGGTTTTACAAATAAAAAGATCTCTCTCTCTCTCTCTCTCTCTCTCTCTCTCTCTCTCTCTCTCTCTCTCTCTGATTAGGAAATCCTGAACAATTTTTCTTAAGATAACTGACTGGAAATCGTTGACGCTGAAATAGAGCGATTTCATAAGTATCTTTCCCACCGCTAAGAAAATAAATAAATTAACAAGTAAATAAATAAATAAATAGATAAAAATAAACGAATAAATAAATAAAAGATATAAATAATATATAAATAAATAAATAAAATACAAGTGATGACGCTTAGGAAAGCAAGGAACGTCGTGAAGGACAAAGCCTCGTAAAGGTCGGCTTTAAGTCTATTCAGCGAAAACCGATATCAGAGACCATCTGTCAATACGGATTCGGAAGAAGAAGAAGAAAAGAAGAGATCCGGAATCCCTGACATATATCCTGATCGACAACCGTGTTGTGGATATTTCTTTTTAGTTTCTGAACAAAGAAAACTATTGTGCCTATTTTGTCTGTCCGTCGTCGGCACTTTATTCTGTCCGCCGTCAGATTTTAAACTTCTGAGGCTAGAGGGCTAAGCAAATTGGTATTTTTATCATCCACCCTCCAATCAACAAACATAACAAATTATAACACTAACCTCAGTAGTTTTTATTTTATTTAGGGTTAAAGTTAGCCATGGATCGTGCATCTGGGAGCACTTTCCTGAGGCATGAGACGTACCCTCACTCTACCGCATCTGGTGAGCGACTAAAGCATACGGATCATAGTTGATGGTTTTATACAGCAATATACGTTGTACAGAATACTCGATTGCGCCCGAGACACTTCGGCGTATTTTCTACTACTTGTTTGTATTCCTTTTTTTTTCTTCTTCTTTTTTGCATCAGTCCGTGGAGGATGGTGACCCTTATCACAAAAAAAAAAAAAAAAAAAAAAAAAAAACAGGAGTAATGCGCTGTTTTGCGAAGAACAACTGACTTTCACTGGAGTTCTCTAATGTGCTGCACCACAAGTTCACTCAGCTTAAGGAAAGTAATTAAAGTGGAGTTTTTAAAAGTTTTTTTCTGTAGATATATCGAAGAAAAGGTTGGGGATATTGCATCAGACCGTGGAGGACTCTCCACCACATGTTACCCTCCAGCATGAAGAATGTCAAGGGAATAGGGTGGAAGGAACATAATAAATTCGGAGAATGTAAAATTCAAGTTTGGGGCCACTCGGTCAGCGGAAGGTGCTTGCGTAGGCCCCAACCCCCAATTTCTTTTGGCTTGAAAAAATAATAGATGTATCTAATCACCATTACCTGATAGTAGATAAAATTAATGGTGGCACGAGAATCTCTTGCATATAATTTTTATGATGTCACCAAGATGGCCGCGCCTGCAATTATTACAGGTATACGTTATTCTTATTTTTTTGTCCCAATTTTAATTTTCTATAGTGATGGACCCGATGAAAAAGATAGTCTCGTGCACATGCCATGCAAACAGTATCGAAAAACTAGTCAAGGGAAATAATCAGATAAATATGAAAGAAATGGAGTCCATTTGAACGTGACTAAAGGTTACATATAAATACGTGTGTGTTTGTGTGTTTTGTGGGTGGCTGTGTATGTGTGCGCGTGTCCTCAATTATTAAATAGGCTCAAAAGACAGGTCAAGCCTAAAAAGAAAGACTGACCCGCCCGCCTCGTCAGAGAGAGAAGCTTACGAGTCAGGAAAAACAGAAACAAGGAGAGAGCTCCGAAACCTACTAGTAGTGAGAAATAAGTGGTCACTGAACCGAGTAATAACGAGGATTACCGATTACCATAGGGTTCTCTTAAGAAGAGTTAGTCTGGGAGGTGCTACGGTACGACCCGAGAGGTGGAAGAGACAGATTATTCACCGCAATTTACGGTACGACCCGGGAAGCGGAAGAGACAGATTATTCACCGAAGTTTAAAAATATAGTAAAGACATTCAAGATTCAAGAATCTCTTCGTGCTTTTAAAGCAACGCTGGCGAGCAATGTGCTCTCGGCGTTCTTCCCAGTTGTTTGTGAAAATATATATATATTCGTTGTTTTTTTTTCTTTTTGTTCCAGTGTTAAGGGAGAAATATTTAAACCTAAAAGCACGCTTCCGGGATTTCCTTCCTCGAGAATTTCATGAAAGCACTTGCGAAATGCGTCTTGATTGCTTTGTTTTGACAAATAGGAGAGACTTCAGCTCTCTCTCTCTCTCTCTCTCTCTCTCTCTCTCTCTCTCTCCGCTCTCTCTCTCATCACACACACACCCCTCATGACAAAATAACAATGTCTCAAGCAATGAAAAGAATTCGCTAAACCATCAAAACAACTCGTCACTCCACTCTGTGAAAGATATCACAGATATATATATATATATATATATATATGTGTGTGTGTGTGTGTGTGTGTGTGTATGTGTGTGTGTATGTATATATATGTATGAATGTGTGTGTACTACATATATATATATATATATATATATATATATATATATATATAGATTATATGTGTATAGGTATATATTATATATATATATATATATATATATATATGTGTGTGTGTGTGTGTGTGTGTATGTGTGTGTGTATGTATGTTATATATGTATGAATGTGTGTGTACTACATATATATATATATATGATATATATATATATAGTATATATATATATATATATAATATATGTATGTGTATGTGTGTGTACTGCATATATATATATATATATATATATATATATATATATATATATATATATATATATATATATATAGATAATAGTATATATATATATTGATATATGATGTCTATAGGTATATATATATATATATATATATATATATATATATATATATATGTGTGTGTGTGTGTGTGTGTGTGTGTGTGTGTATGTATGGATGTATATATATATATATATAGATAATATATATATATATATATATATATATATATATATATATGTGTGTGTGTGTGTGTATATATATATTTAGATATATATCTATCTATGTACTATATATATATATATATATATATATATATATATGTATATATATATATACATATATATATATATTATATAATATATATATATATATATATATGTATAGATATATAATATATCTATATACAATATATAATATATATATATATATATATATATATATTTTACACCATATATATGTACATACTAACACTAAATTTCTGACTCCCAAAATGTATACGGATCAGAATATATAAAGTTTTCTTCAAAGGAGATCTCCGACCATAAGAAATCTCTCTCGCTCGAAGACTGAAACAGGAATCTCTCCGAAAAAGTTTGTTATGAACTATTTTAACTGGAAAATGCCAGTGAAAATTAAAGAGCGTAACAGCTCCAACTTGGTGAAGGAGTTTCAGCTAACTTTTTTTTTATTTGACTTACCTGTCACCCTCACGACAGCCTCAGAAAAAAAGAAAAAAAAAGTAAAAGATGTGCTGAGTTTTCTGTACAGCGTATAAACTCTCAGCCAGGACTCTCTTATGAACTCTCAGCACGGGGATGGCGATCATGGCTAACCTGAACCTTAATGAAACGAAAAAAACTACTGAGGCTAGAGGGCTGCATTTTGGTATGTTTGATGATTGGAGGGTGGATGATCAACATGCCAATTTGCAGTCCTCTAGCCCCAGTAGTTTCTTAAGGACGGACAGAAAAGTGCGGTCAGACAGACAAAGCCATCTAAATAGTTTGTGTTGACAGAAAACTAAAACCGATTTCTAATGTTACCCAAGACGAGGACATTTAGCCACAAAATGCTTCATATTCAGGAGGACCAAACTGACATCAGGCGCCTCAGTGGAGTGGTTGGTTTGGTGTTTGCTTCTCACCTCGGTGGTCGCGGGTTCGATTTTCTGCCATTCCATTGAGGAGTGAGAGATGTGTATTTCTGATGATAGAAGTTCACTCTCGCGTGGTTGAGAAGTCACGTAAAGCCGTTGGTCCCGTTGCTGAATAACCACTGGTTCCATGCAACGTCAAAACACCATACAAACAAACAAACTGACATCAGAATTCGGCAAAGTAGAGTCACATTCCATACTTTTCTTATGATCACATCTCCGTAATTTCAGAGAGGTATAATAGTCGTTATCTTCTTTCTTTCATTATGGGGTTTCAGAGTCCCAACGCTCTTCATACACGTCTCAAGAGGATCTGCTGATATTAATACAAAAACACATATTCAAAATAATAATACCTATTTGGAAGTAATTCATGCCACACTCTTGCCTTATTCAGTCTCCTTCAAACACACTCAGCAAAAATAATTGTTCTATTCCCGTACGTTTCATGATGCAATGTCATCTTAAGAAAATAGTTTACAAAAATGAAATCAAAAGACTCCTCGTTTAAAGCATTCAAATCAAATACCAAAAAAGTAAAAAGTAGAAAACAAAAACACACACACACTTTCTGAATCAGATAACATTGACAAAACTACCGTTCTTATCGGAGGATGTTGTGTCTCTGCACTGGATAAAAGTCCGTCATCTCCATTTAAAATCGAAGTTGCAAAAGGAAATGCAAGTTTAATGGAGGTCTAAAAAAACTCTAAATATAAGCTGAGCTGTTCATACTTACGAATGAAAGTCGAAAATACCTGCAAATTGGAACTTCAGGAAATTAAACTGTTAAAAACTGTTTTTCTCTCAAGTTCTTTAATGCACATACCAAGAATTGAGGGCTGGCAGCTCGCACTGCTTGGTGGGATATTGATAAAAAAGCAGAGATTCTTATGATAATGTCATCTTCAGGAAGGTAATACACACACATATATATGTATACTATATATATATATATATATATATATATATATATATATATATATATATATATATATATATATAGATATATATATATATATAGATGTATATATATATATATATATATATATATATCTATATACGTACTACATAAAGTGTAAATTTAGTTATATATTTATACATGTGTGACTGAGCAGAAATTTTTCGTCCTCTCGTGGATTCGAACCAGCGCACAGAGGAGAAATCAGAACTTCAGTGATTTTGCCGACCAGGCCAACAAGGTAGAGCGGATTAGATATTAAAGGACATTTTGTAGCTTAATGCATGTATACGAATCACAGTGACGTGATAAAAAATATATATATATATATATATATATATATATATATATATATATATATATATATATATATATATATATATTATATCGGGCTTTTCTGTATAGACTAAATTTGCACATCACGTTTCATAACAAAGTCTGAAAACGGTAAGCAACTATATCGTAACTGAAAGAGTTAATAGCTGATGGAAGTTTATATATCAAATTGAATAAAAAAAACACTTTATGAAATATGTGATTTAAAAAAAGTCTAAAAGGGAAACTGGAAAATAATAAAGACGTAATTACCCACTTTTCACAAAGACCCTTTCGTTGCCCTATATTTCAAACGGTTTTTTTGGTTTGTTTTTAAAACAAAGTTTAAAGCAAATCATATTACGCTCATGTAAGCACTTTTATGAGTGTAAATACGCACATGTATGTGCACGTGTTTTTGGTGCATATGTGCGCAAAATATGGACTTATAATATCTACAGACAGGTCCCAGTGATTTGTTGCTTCAATAACTTGACATTCTGGATGACCTGATCGTTTTGTTAGTTTTCTGTAAAGGAAAACTATTGAGATGGCTTAGTCTATCCGTCCGCCCTCAGATCTTAAAAAACTACTGAGGCTAGAGGGCTGCAAATTGGTATGTTGATCATCCACCTCCAATCATCAAACGTACCAAATTGCAACCATCTAGCCTCGATAGTTTTTATTTTGTTCAAGGTTAAAGTTGGCTAAAATCGTGCGTCTGGCAACGCTTTAGGACAGGTCACCACCGGGACGTGTCTGAAAGTTTTATGGGTCGTGGCTCATACAGCATTATACCGAAACCACCGAAAGATAGATCTATATTCGGTGGTCTTGATTATACGCTCTATACAGAAAACTCGGCTGCACTGAAGAAACTTCGGCGCGTTTTTCACTGGTGCGTTGGAGCTATGTAAAGAGAACACACCCGTTTCCTGTCAAAACACTGTCTGAAAAACCAATAATCTTATTTTGATCCGCAGCGTTACTGCAAAGAAGAATAATAGCTTACAGAACACTTTTATCTTCAAAGACTAAAACCCAAAATCCCAACTTTTCATCTTTTGCAAGTCTCGCTTTCCCGCCCTTTTTTTGTTTGTCTTTGTTCTGGAGAGAGAGAGAGAGAGAGAGAGAGAGAGAGAGAGAGAGAGAGAGAGAGAGAGGACCCAGAAAAAAATTAATAGATTCTCTCTCATTCTTTGACACTTTTTGTTATTTCTCTTCATTCTACAAAGTAATGCAACAGAAAATAAACGACTGAAAAAGAAAGAGAGTGAAACGAAAAAAAAACTTTTCCTCCTCGTGCGGTGAGATAAGAAAAAAAATAGTCTATAAATATCTGTATACAGATTTGGACGAGGTTTTCATACAGGCAGGAGAATCCAATACGCCTACTCTGTTCTCGGTCGTCTATAATCATTCAATGTCATTTACTTTATCTTGGGAGAACCTCAGATTACGTCACCATGTCTTGTGAGAAATCATTATTCTACTGAAGGGAAGGAGACTAAAATAAGTAGTCGAACAGTTCCATAATAGAAAAGTATCAGTGCTTAGTACTAGCCCCCCGTGGTCCGGAGTTCGAATCCCGGTTCGACCAACGCGGAATCAGAGGAATTTATTTCTGGAGATAAAAATTCATTTTCGATATAGTGTGGTTCGGATCTCACAATAAGCTGTAGGTTCCGTTGCTAGGTGACCAGTTGGTTCCTAGCCACGTAAAAATATCTAATCCTTTGGGCCAGCTCTAGGAGAGCTGTTAATCAGCTCAGTGGTCTGGTAAAACTAACTTTAACTAAGATATACTTTTTTAGTACTAGCCCCTCGGGGATCAAAGTGTCATATACACCATTTCCATACTGTGTGGTAGACAAATTATATTAATAAACGATATATTCGCACGGCCGTCTACTTTAAATGTACCACACGGTGATTAGTCTAGCATGCAGTCTAGCACCTCGGAATAGATGACGCGTACCTTACAAGCCAAAGTCTCGCCAAAGTATCTTTATGCCTTGTAATGTATGCTGCAGTTTTTAAAATGAATATCTCTAAGTAGTTCTTTAGACGTGGACAAAGAGTAGTACACTAGACCACCTAAGGAAATAACAATATGGCCTAAGATGTGCTGATTATATCGTTTACAAACATTGCACTGTGAGTCAGCTATCATAGTGTGACTGAAGCCTATATATTGTATGTTACTCTAGGTCAAATTATGTTTGTCCCAAGCTTGGCGGGAGCTCGTGTGTGTACGTATACATACGCGTGCGTGAGTGTTTGTATATATTGTGTAGTGTAGGAACTTACTATTGCACCTTCTTTGGTTACTGGTTACAGCAACATAAAACTCAGGTGCGTCTTTGACATATATATATATATATATATATATATATATATATATATATATATATATATATATATATTCTTGTGGTTGACTATGTATATGTGCTTGTCCGCCGTGTTTGTGCGTATAAATTGCAACTCCCGGACAGTGCGATAACTGTGGTTGTATTTGCAAATGACTCACTTTAACAGTCATTGTCCAAGTGCAGAAAAACAATGACTTAACCATCTTAGAATCCATAATTATCAAAAGACTGTCGTGTACTGTAATGAAAGTAAACACTTGGTGACAGATTCCAAGCTTTATTCAAACACATTACCAAACTACCACATCTGTAACAGAAAAACAGACAATAACTATCAATATTCATGCACACATGAACACAAGCACATAAGTTATGACAATCATGCTACAAAACATTAACATTAGAAAACAACATAAAGAAATAGTTTGATATCTAGGACCTACCACAAATAATAATACTACATTCTCCCCTCCTAGAAAATTTCACTGTTAAACTAAACAAATGTATTGGTTTAATCCCATCCGTAGCGATCAGGAGGTCTTGACGACACGAGTGGATCTTCTTAGCTCAGTGGGCTCATGGGCACATGAGAATCACGGCTATCATTAGTTTGTGAACTGTCATGAGTTTGTGCATCCTGCACTTCAGGTGTAACATGAGTTTGTTGCATCCTGCACTCCAGGTGTATTTGGGGACTCCATCTCTCTTACGATTCAACCTGGTGTACAGGAATCATTGCACCTCAGGCGTTGGAGCTAAGTCACGAGTAGACACAGTTGATTCTCTTCCGTCTGGATATTTGACATTTGCATACATTGGGTTTGCATTCATGAGTTGAACCTGATCAGTTAACGGTTCATGTTTGCTAGAACTAACATGTCGTCGCAATAGTACGGGTCCAGGAGTCAAAGCCATGATGGTAATGTACTTTCCAAGACTAGAGCGTCGCTGAAACCTAAAGAACGTTCATGAGGGGTTTCATTGGTTGC
>NC_061110.1:19731746-19734882 GCF_015104395.2 Macrobrachium nipponense | reverse complement strand
TATGGTTAATGCATTTGTGAGATGTAAATTTTGTCAAATTATAAACTTTCATTATCGAAATTAAGTTATTAAATTCCTTTTGAACCATTATGGATTGTGGAACAATTCATTCCCCTGCACAGTGCCTAACTTTCAAAATCCACTCTGTTTGGGGACGTGAAGTTAATTAGCATACGAGGACTGGAAAAAAGAGGAAAAAATGTTAACTCCTTTTAGGGGCCACAAATGTAAGCCATACCCACACCCAGATAGCCTACTGCAAGCACAGGCCTAGCACTTCTTCCTAGTGAAAGAAACCCAAAATCTACTAGCAATACCTCTTAAACAAAGAGTAAGGCCTCTGCTACCTTTATGTTACGTTGAGGGGTGTATAATGGGATGTTTCGATACCTTTCTGCATTTCACTACATGTGTTATGGTGTTCTAAGCCAGGCTAGGTTGGGGGATTGGTTCATGGTCATCCTTGGTAAGTTACATTAGGTTATGGTAGGACAAGATGTGTCCCAGTTTCTATATGATGGTGCCTAGTCTATGGTACACGTATCATGTTTGTCTCAAGTTTGGCAGGACCAGGCATCTTAAGTCATGCTTTGTCAATTAAGATATGTTGCGATTCATCTGTGTAACTGCTTTTGCCACATCTTCGAGCTTAATATGTTTTACTCTGTGACTGTTCCTGAACACACATATGAACAATGAATTATTTAGACTGAGTATCTTGGCCTTTCTAGATATTTTATCATAACTGTCAATGCAAAAAAAATAAAAATAAATAAAAATAAAAGTAATTTGCACCTAAATTTTCATAAGACAATAAGTACATAACCTTGCTTAGCATAAGTTTATAACAGATGATAAGAATTTGGTAACATTTAAACCTACATAGGCTATGATTCAGGTCTTTGGCAAGAATTCAGCCAAATTTATCATAGACTGTATGACGATTATTGTATATTACAGTAGGGTAATTCAGCTGATTAGGCTACAGATAGCCCAGGCCGAGAGGATCTAGTCTGAACTACCACCTGCATATTAGGCTATCAGTAGACCTGTCTTACAGTGCATTAAATATGCTACAGGATAAAACTGCAGATTACTACCGCAGCCTGATTCCTGCCAATTGCCGACTGAGATATTTGCCGTCTGTTAATGGCCATGACTTTTGTTCATGTTTATGATAGGTACCATTTCTTTTTACATTTATCTCCAAGGAGCTGGTTCTAACCACATTGCCCATTTTGAACAAAAACGGGTAGTTGTCTGGCTAGGATGGAATGGAATATAAAATTTAGGCCAAAGGTGAAGTACTGGGACTTATGTAGTCAATCAGTTGAAAGCAAAATTTAGAACAAAAAGGTTTTAAAGGCATCGAAGGACGAACAGTAGCTACCTTGCCATTGCACTACATGAAGCAATTGTTAGAATTATTAGCAAAAACTCCACACTGATGCAAGAACTGGTCCCGCGAATACAAAAGCCACTAGGAATTGGGGTTTTAAATGTATTTTAGTACTAGACCCTGTGGGTTAATTACAGTCAACCTCGCAAAAATAATGGTAAATTCTTAATAAGCAAACCAAATACTAAAAGAAACTGTATTTTCCAAAGAAATACCCGACACAGAAATACCTAGGGGAAACAACCAACTGGACTATCGGACCCAGTTTCCACCGCGTGTGAAGCCACCCTCTGAAAAAGTATTTTAATGCGTCCTGATACAGGAGATGGGCATTAGTCACGAGTTGTTGGAAGCGAGAGCAGGAGCTTGAGACCTCTACTCAACTTTCGAAGTAAGTATTTTCTCCAAAGTTAGATATTAAGGTCATATTCTAAGATTAAACAGAGGTTAATGAAAGTCTGGCTCTACGCAGTGCAACATACCTCCATGACGCTTTCGAAATTTTTACTTAAAACTCCGAATATTTAGAAGATTGACGCCATCTCAATGTTTAAGGAATTGCTTGTGTCAATAAATTTCCCATTCCATGTGCTAAATCCGCACACCACTTGTACCCGTAGATGCTGGGCCACTTTCTTCACAAAAATCGTAAACAATAAGTTCCACCCGTGACTTATCCAAGGGAACTACGATTTTTGGTAGATGAAGAAGAAGAAGCATGCACTAGATAGTAATTATTTAAATAAATAGTTCAATGGCAGTATAAGGTCGTGAATTGCATAAATTTTTTACATATTCATGATTATTAATTTGAAAATATTCCTTGTTGAAAAAATAACTAGATTCCTGACTCAAATATCAACAGTTTTCCTTGTGAACAGTACCCACAGCATTCTTCGAGCTCTTCTATTGTTTAATCAGTGTTGCCAACTGGGTATAAGACTTACACAAAACCAGAGAAATACATGAAATTAGCATATCTATTTGTAGTATATATACATATTACAGCAATTTCATCATTATTGCATTACTATGACACCTAGAATTCATGGAAACAGTTTGTAAATGCATCTGCTTGTATCTACTTTAGAAATATCTGTAATTTTTCGAGGTTAATTTGGTTGCAAAAAAGGGATAATAGACATGAATTAAATAAGCATTTTGAAGTAGCAAAGTAAAGCTAAACTAAATAATGAGTAAAGTAGACAATTAAGGCAATAAAGTTTTGCACCTCATAAACCGTGTACTTGTATGCTGCCCACAACTGTATTTGTGGAGTGAGCACTTAGGAACCAGGAACCGCAACGTAGTTCAAGTGTAATTTGGGGGTGAATTAAGACTAAAATGTGTATAATTACAATCAAATAAGCATTGTGGAGTTTTAGTTGTGATGGTAGTAAGGATAAAACCACCGATTACAAGGTAAAAATGAATTTCAGTTCAAACCATGACCCCGGGAATAAGAAGTTTCATAATTTCACTAATATAGGCAACAAAATGTTTTATTGTGCTGATTACAACTGCAGTCTTGAGGAAGATCAATAAACATTACATATACGTATACGCTAACATTGTTCAAATGAGTGCTGGGAAGGCTGGGAAAGATGGTGGCTCTGCTGTGCTTACGAATGGCACCTCACACGGGTGCCACCATATTGGATTTCAAATCTGCCTTGAAAAAATATTTTACGAAGACCTCACATGCTTATTTTAGTTCGTATGGCACTTTCATATATC
>NC_061110.1:19716746-19726746 GCF_015104395.2 Macrobrachium nipponense | reverse complement strand
CGTGATGTGCAAATTTTAGTCTATACAGAAAAGCCCGATATAATATATATATATATATATATATATATATATATAATATATATATATATATATATATTTTATCACGTCACTGTGATTCGTATACATGCATTAAGCTACAAATGTCCTTTAATATCTAATCCGCTCTTTACCTTGTTGGCCTGGTCGGCAAAAATCACTGAAGTTCTGATTTCTCCTCTGTGCGCTGGGTTCGAATCCACGAGAGGACGAAAAAATTTCTGCTCAGTCAACACATGTATAAATATATAACTAAATTTACACTTTATGTATACGTATATATATATATATATATATATATATATATATATATATATATATATATATATATATATATATATATCTATATATATATATATATATATATATATATATATATATATATATATATATATATGTGTATACATATATATGTGTGTATTACCTTCCTGAAGATGACATTATCATAGAATCTTGCTTTTTTATCAATATCCCACCAAGCAGTGCGAGCTGCCAGCCCTCAATTCTTGGTATGTGCATTAAAGAACTTGAGAGAAAAACAGTTTTTAACAGTTTAATTTCCTGAAGTTCAATTTGCAGGTATTTTCGACTTTCATTCGTTAAGTATGAACAGGCTCCCAGCCTTATATTTAGAGTTTTTTTAGACCTCCATTAAACTTGCATTTCCTTTTGCAACTTCGATTTTAAATGGGAGATGACGGGACTTTTATCCAGTGCAGAGACACAACATCCTCCGATAAGAACGGTAGTTTTGTCAATGTTATCTGATTCAGAAAGTGTGTGTGTGTGTTGTTTTTCTACTTTTTATTTTTTTGGTATTTGAATGCTTTAAACCGAGGAGTTCTTTTGATTTCATTTTTGTAAACTATTTTCTTAAGATGACATTGCATCATGAAACGTACGGGAATAGAACAATTATTTTTGCTGAGTGTGTTTGAAGGAGACTGAATAAGGCAAGAGTGTGGCATGAATTACTTCCAAATAGGTATTATTATTTTGAATATGTGTTTTTGTATTAATATCAGCAGATCCTCTTGAGACGTGTCTGAAAGAGCGTTGGACTCTGAAACCCCATAATGAAAGAAAGAAGATAACGACTATTATACCTCTCTGAAATTACGGAGATGTGATCATAAGAAAAGTATGGAATGTGACTCTACTTTGCCGAATTCTGATGTCAGTTTGTTTGTTTGTATGGTGTTTTTACGTTGCATGGAACCAGTGGTTATTCAGCAACGGGACCAACGGCTTTACGTGACATCCGAACCACGTCGAGAGTGAACTTCTATCATCAGAAATACACATCTCTCACTCCTCAATGGAATGACCGAGAATCGAACCCGCGACCACCGAGGTGAGAAGCAAACACAAACCAACCAACCAACCACTCCACTGAGGCGCCTGATGTCTGTTTGGTCCTCCTGAATATGAAGCATTTGGTGGCTAAATGTCCTCGTCTTGGGGAACATTAGAAATCGGTTTTAGTTTTCTGTCAACGAAAACTATTTAGATGGCTTTGTCTGTCTGACCACACTTTTCTGTCCGTCCTCAGATCTTAAGAAACTACTGTGGCTAGAGGACTGCAAATTGGCATGTTGATCATCCACCCTCCAATCATCAAACATACCAAAATGCAGCCCTCTAGCCTCAGTAGTTTTCGTTTCATTAAAGGTTAAAGTTAGCCATGATCGTGCTGAGAGTTTCATAAGAGAGTCCTGGCTGAGAGTTGTTTATACGCTGTACAGAAAACTCAGCACATCTTTTACTTTTTTTTTTTCTTTTTTTCCGAGGCTGTCGTGAGGGTGACAGGTAAGTCAAATAAAAAAAAAGTTAGCTGAAACTCCTTCACCAAGTTGGAGCTGTTATGCTCTTTAATTTTCACTGGCATTTTCTAGTTAAAATAGTTCATAACAAACTTTTCCGGAGAGATTCCTGTTTCAGTCTTCGAGCGAGAGAGATTTCTTATGGTCGGAGATCTCCTTTGAAGAAACTTTATATATTCTGATCCGTATACATTTGGGAGTCAGAAATTTAGTTGTTAGTATACATATATATATGTATATATATATATATATATATATATATATATATATTGTATTATAGATATTATATATATCTACATAATATATATATTATATATATAGATATATATATATATATATATATATAGATATATATATATATACAATATACATATCATATATATGATATATATCATATATATATATATCTATATATATAAGTAGTACATAGTATAGATATCTTATCTAAATATATATTATACAACACACACACACACACACACATATATATATATATATATATATATATATATATATATTATTATATATACATCATATAATCATATATATATATTATCACATATATATATATAGAATATAGAAGACGTATATATATTATATATATATATATGATTTAGATAGATATACATATCATAACACATACATACATATACATACATATATATTATATATATATATATATATGTAGTATTACCACACAGTTCATACATATATACATACATACACACACACAATACCACACACACACATATACACATTCCATATATATATATAGTATATATATATTATATATACATATACATATATAGATATATAGTATATATGATATATATAGTAGTACACACACATTCATACATATATATATTACACACACATACATACACACACACACAAACAACACACACACCACACACATATATATATAGGTATATATATATATATATATATATATATATATATATATCTGTGATATCTTAACAGACGTGAGTGACGAGTTGTTTTGATGGTTTAGCGAATTCTTTTCATTGCTTGAGACATTTGTTATTTTGTCATGAGGGGTGTGTGTGTGTGTGTGAGAGAGAGAGAGAGAGAGAGAGAGAGAGAGAGAGAGAGAGAGCTGAAGCCTTTCCTATTCGTCAAAACAAAGCAAATCAGGACGCATTTCGCAAGTGCTTTCATGAAATTCTCGAGGAAGGAAATCCCGGAAGAGTGCTTTTAGGTTTAAATATTTCTCCCTTAACACTGGAACAAAAAGAAAAAAAAAAATCAACGAATATATATATATATTTTCACAAACAACTGGGAAGAACGGTGAGAGCACATTGCTCGCCAGCGTTGCTTTAAAAGCACGAAGAGATTCTTGAATCTTGAATGTCTTTACTATATTTTTAAACTTCGGTGAATAATCTGTCTCTTCCGCTTCCCGGGTCGTACCGTAAATTGCGGTGAATAATCTGTCTCTTCCACCTCTCGGGTCGTACCGTAGCACCTCCCAGACTAACTCTTCTTAAGAGAACCCTATGGTAATCGGTAATCCTCGTTATTACTCGGTTCAGTGACCACTTATTTCTCACTACTAGTAGGTTTCGGAGCTCTCTCCTTGTTTCTGTTTTTCCTGACTCGTAAGCTTCTCTCTCTGACGAGGCGGGCGGGTCAGTCTTTCTTTTTAGGCTTGACCTGTCTTTTGAGCCTATTTAATAATTGAGGACACGCGCACACATACACAGCCACCCACACACACACAAAACACACGTATTTATATGTAACCTTTAGTCACGTTCAAATGGACTCCATTTCTTTCATATTTATCTGATTATTTCCCTTGACTAGTTTTTCGATACTGTTGCATGGCATGTGCACGAGACTATCTTTTCATCGGTCCATCAGCTATAGAAAATTAAAATTGGACAAAAAATAAGGAATAACGTATACCTGTAATAATTGCAGGCGGCGGCCATCTTGGTGACATCATAAAAATTATATGCAAGAGATTCTCAAGTGCCACCATTAATTTTATCTACTATCAGTAATGGTGATTAGATACATCTATTATTTTTTCAAGCCAAAAGAGATTGGGGGTTGGGCCTACGCAAGCACCTTCCGCTGACCGAGTGGCCCCTTAAACTTGAATTTTACATTCTCCGAATTTATTACGTTCCTTCCACCCTATTCCCTTGACATTCTTCATGCTGGAGGTAACATGTGGTGGAGAGTTCCTCCACGGTCTGATGCAATATCCCCAACCTTTTCTTCGATATATCTACAGAAAAAAACTTTTAAAAACTCCACTTTAATTACTTTCCTTAAGCTGAGTGAACTTGTGGTGCAGCACATTAGAGAACTCCAGTGAAAGTCAGTTGTTCTTCGCAAAACAGCGCATTACTCCTGTTTTTTTTTTTTTTTTTTTTTTTTTGTGATAAGGGTCACCATCCTCCACGGACTGATGCAAAAAAGAAGAAGAAAAAAAAAGGAATACAAACAAGTAGTAGAAAATACGCCGAAGTGTCTCGGGCGCAATCGAGTATTCTGTACAACGTATATTGCTGTATAAAACCATCAACTATGATCCGTAGTGCTTTAGTCGCTCACCAGATGCGGTAGAGTGAGGGTACGTCTCATGCCTCAGGAAAGTGCTCCCAGATGCACGATCCATGGCTAACTTTAACCCTAAATAAAATAAAAACTACTGAGGTTAGAGGGTTATAATTTGTTATGTTTGTTGATTGGAGGGTGGATGATAAAAATACCAATTTGCAGCCCTCTAGCCTCAGAAGTTTTTAAAATCTGACGGCGGACAGAATAAAGTGCCGACGGACGGACAGACAAAATAGGCACAATAGTTTTCTTTTACAGAAAACTAAAAAGAAATATCCACAACACGGTTGTCGATCAGGATATATGTCAGGGATTCCGGATCTCTTCTTTTTCTTCTTCTTCTTCCGAATCCGTATTGACAGATGGTCTCTGATATCGGTTTTCGCTGAATAGACTTAAAGCCGACCTTTACGAGGCTTTGTCCTTCACGACGTTCCTTGCTTTCCTAAGCGTCATCACTTGTATTTATTTATTTATTTATATATTTATTTATATCTTTTTATTTATTTATTCGTTTATTTATCTATTTATTTATTTATTACTTGTTAATTTATTTATTTCTTAGCGGTGGAAAGAACACTTTATGAAATCGCTCTATTTCAGCGTCAACGATTTCCAGTCAGTTATCTTAATAAAAATTGTTCAGGATTTCCTAATCAGAGAGAGAGAGAGAGAGAGAGAGAGAGAGAGAGAGAGAGAGAGAGAGAGAGAGAGAGAGGGATCTTTTTATTTGTAAAACCAAAACATTATTTTTACGAGAATCGGTGGGAATTAGTTGACGCTGAAATAGAGCTACAAAAACCAAGGACTATTTCGCTTTCTTGACTTATATATAGCCTTCCATTCTTCACAAGGCGAGTCATTCGCGTCTCCTCCGGGGATAAGAGACTTTTTTTTTTTTTTTTTTTTTTTTTTTTTTTTTTTTTTTTTGTTGTTACTGCGTCAGCTATTCTTCGTGCCATTTGCTCCTGTTTGGTGGGAAAAATCTATTCTCTCTCTCTCTCTCTCTTTCTTTTTTTTGATGGAATTTTTAATTGTTTCGGTATTTATCTGATAAAATTTATCATTTCTTTTAAGTTCTGTAATATTTTTTTTTTCTCTCTCTCTCTCTCTCTCTCTCTCTCTCTCTCTCTCTCTCTCTCTCTCTCTCTCTTTATTTTAATGCAATCTTGAATTGTTACAGCTTTTATCTGATAAAGTATACAATTTCCTTGAATTTTTCTGTAATATTCTCTCTCTCTCTCTCTCTCTCTCTCGTAATCTGCCTCTCTTTCTATTTCTTTCTTTCTCTTTCTCTCTATATGCCTCTTTTTTCTATTTCTCTGTCGTCTGTCTCTTTCTCTCATTTGCTCTCTTTCTTTTTATTTCTTTGTCTGTCTGTCTCTCTCTCTGCTTGTTTCTTTTGCTTTCTTTCCACCTCTCTGTTTGTCTGTCTGTCTGTCTCTCACCCCTTCTTTTTCTTTCTTCCACCTCTCTCTCTCGCTCTCTCTCTCTCTCTCCCTCTCCCTCTCTCTCTCTCTCCACGTAATGAATTCTTTTAATGTTGTGAATCGAGCCTCATACTTCCATTATATTATCACTATTATTCTTCCAAATGAATTAATTATACATAGTTATATATAGAAAACTAAATTAATAAAACAACACAATAAATATCCCACCATTAAACAGCTTAACAAAAAAGGAGAAAAAGTTAAAAGTTAAAAAAAAAAAATGTGTCTGTTTATAGCGGAATAGATTTCATGAGCAAATAGAAAGTTTCGATTTTCGACAGAATTCAGTCTGTTTACTCCTGAATTGCTGCCAAAATTTTTACCAATACTGCTTCCTGCATTTATTCACCCATAATATCTGTCACGGCTGGTTTTCGAAATGGGAATGCAAGGGCCCTGGTGCTATGGTATATATTTGTATATATATGTCAGATGAAAGGGGCTATAATTAATAATATATTTAATATGCCATTGTGAAGTGCTGTGACTTTTTTAGAATGCGCAGATCCATAGGTTCAGAGTCCGAAGCGTTGACCTGAGAAAGCTGATAAATAATTTCTGGGATGGAGTGATACGAAGATGTTTGTTTAAGCGGGTCAATGTTCGTGAGTTCACGAGGTCTTGTTCAAGTGCCTTTGAAAACTGGTTGTGACCAGTTTTATGTGAGTTCGTGTGTGCGTGTACGAACTATGTCTATTCATAATGGCATGTTTAGCCGAGAAACTAGGGAGACAGCTATGGGGGAGAAAGGCAGAATGCTGGGATAGCTCTGCGAAAGTTTTAATTATTTGTGTATGGTTTTCCAGGCTGCAATGGGTAAGTGTATCACACTTTAGCCAAAGGGATGGCTTGTTGTCTGTTTGACATTTTGTAAAGATGTTCTGTTTAATCTTTGACTTTGTCTTTACAATTGTGTGTGCTTACGATGATCTTCTCGTGTCTTTTAAACAGGCGGCTCTAGTAAAGGGACAAAGAGTCCTAGGGGGCCGATGGTCCCAAATAGAGGGAACTATAATATTTTGGAGAAGAAATTTGGTGTGACTAATTACTGATTGAGACATTTAAATACTGGGGGGTTATCTGAGTGGTTTGTCTGTGTGACTTGAATTATTATCTTTTCATTGTTGATCCTGTAAGAATTTGGATTATTCAACTAATGCTTTACTTTAAATAAATGTTATATTTTTTTATAACTCCGTCTCTAATTTGATGACCTGATGGAATGGAGAGAGAGAGAGAAGGCTGTGCCATAGAGAGAGAGAGAGAGAGAGAGAGAGAGAGAGAGAGAGAGAGGTTGGGGAGAGATTGTGTGTAACTAATTTGCCTTAACGCTCAGGTTTAACGCATACCAAATATTAAATACCCTTCGTTGGCAATACCATGGTGTCAGGGATGGGTAACAGTTTTTGGTGGCTTAGCGGTGGTTTTCGAACGACAAAGCCTTTTGTGGGATTGTGGAAAATCCTTAAATTGTTAGATTTCAGTTGCTAAGTGAGAGGAATGGGAAATGTCCGTCCGTTAACACTGGTAATGGGAAGGGAAGGATTTTTACTAGAGTCATCAATTTTACCCAGAGCGAGCTGCCTCAAGGGGCTGGGAAGTTCAGTTAGAACTGAGACGTTTGTGAGTGAATTTCCGAGGCATCTGCGTGTGTGTGAGTGATTGAGTTTGCATTGTGCCGACGGGAATAGTGTGTTTTGCGGTCGCGTTTTCTTCCATTGAGAAGTGGTGAGTGTTAAATAACCTTTTTTTTTGAGTCCTGGGTTTTTTTTTTTTTTTTTGTTTTTTTTTTGGAATCATTTTGTGTTATGGGATTGGTTTAGGAATATCACATTTTGTTTCCCATAGTAGCAGAAAGTGACTTGTTTTTTTTATTGGCACATGTTTAGAAGAGACGCATTTGTCTTTGTTTAGTGTATGCGTGTGTATGAATAAGATTTCATACATGCGAAACTGTGCTTGAATTGCATTTTTTGCTTAGACAGAGAGCGCCCACACGTTCTTACGGGCTCAGCACATTTTCTGCTTGGGGAAGGCGAGTACTGGCCTGCCTCGGGGACATTGCTTACCAGGAGGGTACTAGTGGTCTGCCTCGGGGGGGGATCCGCTTTGACCAAAAACCGGGGGGGGTAGTTTTCTGCTTGATAATAAACCGTGAGGGGTTGTTTCCGGGGGGGGGTGGTTCTAACGCCCAGGGGAGGGTGAAGTTCTCTTTTTTTTTTTTTTCTTTTTTTTTTTTTTCTCAGTGAGGGGTGAACTCCTTCTTTTTTTTTTTCCTTTTGGTGGGGTCGGGCCGGTTGGGGGTTGGGGGATGAGTTTGCCCTTGGCAATGAATTTTTTTTTTCCCCAAAAAAAAAATGCCCAGGACATCAAGCTGATACTGAATTGGTTCGATGATTGTGAGATGCCCATAGGGTCTTTTTTCAGAAAGAGATTTTCTTTCTCTTGAATGAAGAGAAAAGGAAATGAAATGCATTGGATGTGGTGTAAGTTTTCCTTATGCTTTGGAAGGCACAAATATAATGGGGACACAGAGATTATATTTTTTTATTGTGTTGGAGAGATTCCTTTAAAAGTGATTGCTAACTGGTGGTGAGTGCCGACTGATGATGATTGCTGACTGGTGTTGTCAGGTGGGTGTTGATTGTGGGGGATTGACAGTATTGGTGTATACTAGGGGACTTGCAATATTAATGCAGATATTGGCAGTAGAATTGTTTTACTGAGAATTCTTATTATCATTATTACTTGAGATATTTCACGGGAGAGTTACTTACTTAAGTAGAATTATCATTAATTGAGACATATTTTACGAGAGGTTTGGAGATATTCCATGGAGATTATTATAATTATTAGATAAATGTTATGGCGAATTATTTACAATTAATTAGGGAGAAGTTTTGTGGTTAATTATTAATTGAGTTTCTGTAACTTTGGAGAATATGTCAGTAATTCTTGGATGATGAATTTTGCTGAATCTGGTGAATTGTGCTGAATTTTTTGGTGAATGGACAAGCATTAACATTGGTGATGTTTTTATACTAATACTAGTGATTTTGGTGATGCTGCTGATAATGATACTTGTGATACTGGTGATTTTTCTTATATACTAATACGTGGGTGCTGTAATGCTGTCATGGGTGGTGTTTTTTTTTTTTTTTGAATTTGGGAGGAACTAACAACACTTTTTTTTTCTTTTTTTATGAGTTCAGCAGATAATTGCTTGACATAAACGTGAGTCATGGGGATAGTTAAAACTGACGTTGATTGTTCTTTTTTCCTATTTTTGGAAGATAGCCATCGCTGACACAAGTTTTTTATCATGGGTGAATTTGAATTTATTTTTTCTCTCCAGTTTGTGTGAATTTTTTAATATCACAGTTCGTGATTTAGAGTCATTGTTCGGGAACGTGTCTGTGTTTTCAGCTGTTCAATGCTGCAGAGAGATTTATGGGAGAATTTTTGCCTTTTTTTGTATGCATACGCAAAGGCACTACATTTTTTTTTCTGGATATTTGTGTTCCAGAAATTGTGAGTTTCTTGCACAATACCTTTGTTGTATTTGTGACAACTTTGCCAGAGATAGGAAACTTGGCTAAGTTTCTAGTGGCCTATGTCGTAGTGCATATGGGGAAGTCTTTGCTTAAACACTTTGAATTTGGAGTGTTGTTATAATGAGTTATGTAGCACATTGGTGATTTTTTCTAGAATTTCTTGAGCAATTTTATTTGCCGAGTTTTTGCCCTTTTTCAGCAGTAATGCTAAGGAGAGAGTTTATAGTTTTTGACTATAACATTGAGTTATTCTCTGGAGAATTGGAGGTATATTATTTTGGAGTTATAATTTGAGATATAATATGTTGGAGCTATATTTTTGGCCATTTGATATTTGCCTGGGGTGGTGTGAGCCATGTTTAGTTCAATTATTTTGCAGCCATCTTTGTTGCAAATGGAGACACATTTTTGAGGAGATATATGGGGCAATATTTTGTGAGCGTGTCAGCTGGGTGCTTTGAGAGTATTTTTTTTTAGAGATGGGGTTTACATTTTTGAT
>NC_061110.1:19699246-19704246 GCF_015104395.2 Macrobrachium nipponense | reverse complement strand
AAAGGGTGAAAGTGAGAGAGAGAGAGAGAGAGAGAGAGAGAGAGAGAGGAAGTGACAGAGTGAGAGAGAGAGAGAGAGAGAGAGAGAGAGAGAGAGAGAGAGAGAGAGAGAGAGGAAGTGAGAGAGTGAGAGAGAGAGAGTAGAGGGAGTGAGAGAGTGAGAGAGAGAGAGAGAGAGAGAGTGAGAGGAACTGAGAGAGTGAGAGAAAGAGAGAGAGAGAGAGAGGAGGAAGTTGAGAGAGAGAGAGAGAGAGAGAGAGAGAGAGACCTTACCTTACAGACCTTACAGTTCGTTCGGGTTGCCCCAGGTCCCTCATGTGTGAGGCGCCTCTAATGTCTACCAGAGAGATGCTAGTACATCTTCCGGTATATTTGCATCTTCCAATCTTGGATGGTCTGGGATGCAGTTTAGATATTGTCGAGCTTATTCTTAAACACATCTAAGCTCACTCCTGATATATTCCTCAGATGAGCTGGCAACGCATTGAATAGACGCTGCAATTATCGATGCTGGTGCGTAGTGGATTGATGTCCTGTGTGCTTTCCTTATTTTTCCTGGTATAGTTTTGGGCACTATTAATCTACCTCTGCTTGCTCTTTCTGATATTTTTAGTTCCATGATATTTTCTGTTATTCCTTCTATCTGTTTCATGCCTGAATTATCATGTAGCGTTCTCTTTCTCCTTTCTAGACTATATAATTTTAAGGATTGTAGTCTTTCCCAGTAGTCTAGGTCCTTAACTTCTTCTATTCTAGCTGTAAAGGACCTTTGTACACTCTCTATTTGTGCAATATCCTTTTGATAGTGTGGGTACCATATCATATTGCAATATTCAAGTGGACTACGAACATATGTTTTATAAAGCATAATCATGTGTTCAGCTTTTCTTGTTTTGAAGTGCCGTAACAACATTTCCATTTTTGCTTTACATTTTGCCAACAGAATGCTATTTGATCATTGCATAACATGTTCCTATTCATCATCACACCAAGGTCTTTAACTGCTTCCTTATTTGTGATTGTCTCATTATTAGGTCCCCTATATGCATATAGCTTTCCTTCTCTGTCTCCATAATTTATTGATTCAAATTTTATCAGAGTTAAATACCATCCTATTTACCTCTGCCCAATCATATACTTTGTTAAGGTCTCTTTGTAGAGCGTTCCTATCTTCATCACAAGTAATTTCTCTACTTATTCTTGTGTCATCAGCGAAACTACTCACTACCGAATCCTTAACATTACTGTCTATGTCTTCAATCATAATAACAAACAATATTGCAGCTAGCACCGTACCTTGTGGTACACCGGATATTACCTTGGTTTCATCCGATTTCTCATCGTTTGCAATAACTATCTGTTTTCTGTGTGTAAAAATTTCTTTTAACCATCTTCCTACTTTATCTACGATATTGTGTTTTCTAATTTTTCTTTGCTAATATATTATGGTCTACTTTGTCAAAAGCTTTTGCAAGTCTAGATAAACCACATCTGTTTCATTTCCGCTTTTCATATTTTTTGAATATGTTCTCACGGTGGACTAACAGTTGGGTTTGTGTACTTTTTCTGGGTACGAAACCGTGTTGTCCTATATTAAAACAAATATTTTTTTATTATGTTTCATAATATTTTTCTTCATTACCCTTTCATACACTTTATGTGATGTTAGACTCACAGGCCTATAATTACTTGCCTCTAGTCTTGATCCACTTTTGAAAGTAGAGGTGATATATGCTAATTTGTGCTCATCATAAATCTTGCCTGTATCTACACCTTTGTCTTAATAATATTGCAAGTGGCTTTTGCGATAGAATGAACTACTTTCTTTAACAAAATATCAGGGACTCCATCCGGCCCTGCAGCAGCTCCATTTTTAATTTCATTAATTGCCTGCACAATATCAGCTTCATTAATTTCTATGTCAGCTAAATATTCACTATTTTCTTCCCTTCACTTCTATATCATTATCTTCATTATCTATTCTAGGGGTGAATTCTCTCTTATATCGTTCTGCCAGTATTTGTTGCAAATTTCCTTTTTTTCATTCGTTAATCTCCCTTCAATTCTCAGAGGGCCTATTTCTATCTTCTTTTATTCATCTTCTTCGCATATGAGTATAATAGTTTGGGGTTTTGCTTGATATTTAATAGGATTTTTCTTCCAAGTCCCGTTTTCATTTTCTTTTGATTGTATAATCTTTTGTTCTGCATTTTCTATCTTACTTTTTAGTTCTATAACTTTCCATGCATTTTTTTCTTTTGCAAGACCTTTTTCCACTTTCTGATTTTCTGGAACAAGATCCTTCTGTCTCTTGGTATGCATGAATGATGTTTACTTTTCTTCTTCGGTATATATTTTTCCACTATTTTCTCCATATTTTATATAATATCTCCGTCATTTACCCTTATGTCATCACTTACGAAAATGTTATCCCAATCTTTGTTTAATTCTTCATTAATTTCTGACTATTTTATATTTTTACTGTAGAAGTTGTATTTTTCCATATCCTTCCCACTTTTCATTTCTTGCTTATCTCTATTTTCACTTGCTTTGGGAATGAACTGTTAATTCTATGACATTATGGTCTGAAATACTCGCATTATAACTATTATTTCTTTAACATAATTCATCTCGTTCACAAATACTAGGTCTAAAGTATTTTTCCTTTCTTGTTGGCAGGTGATTTATTTGTTGAATGTTGTATTCTAGTAGCATATCTAATAGCTTTTCAAATGCTCTTATCTTCTGCACTACTATTACTCTCTTTTTTATATGTATAAGTACAACCACAATCTCCTATTCGTTCTTTCCATTCTACGAAAGGAAAGTTGAAGTCACCAGATAGGAGAATAGTCCAGTCCTTGTGATTTCTACATATATCATCCAATTTTTCAATTATTAAGTCAAACTCTTTAGTATTAGGAGGTCTATATATTACTATGTTCATCAATTTTTCAGATTCAAATTCTACCGCTATTAGTTCACATTCTGAGACTACTATTTCTCATATATTTTTCCTTCTTGTTTTTGTCTTTCCCATATATTGCGGTTCCCCCTTGATTCCTATTTTTTCTATCTGATCTATAAGTTTGGAACCCTTTTATTTGATCATCATTCCCAGTCTCTTGGGAATACCAGGTTTCAGAGAGGAAGTGAGAGAGTGAGAGAAAGAGAGAGAGAGAGAGAGAGGAAGTGAGAGAGTGAGAGAGAGAGAGAGAGAGGAAGTGAGAGAGAGAGAGATAGAGAGAGAGAGAGAGAGAGAGAGAGAGAGGCCTTACTTTACAGACCTTACATTTCGTTCGGGTTGCCCCAGGTCCCTCAGTGTGAGGCGCCTCTAATGTCTACCAGAGAGTTGCTAGTACATCTTCCGGTATATTTTGCATCTTCCCAATCTTGGATGGTCTGGGATGCAGTTTAGATATTTGTCGAGCTTATTCTTAAACACATCTACGCTCACTCCTGATATATTCCTCAGATGAGCTGGCAAACGCATTGAATAGACGCTGCATTATCGATGCTGGTGCGTAGTGGATTAATGTTCTGTGTGCTTTCCTTATTTTTCCTGGTATAGTTTTGGGCACTATAATCTATCTCTGCTTGCTCTTTCTGATATTTTTAGTTCCATGATATTTTCTGCTATTCCTTCTATCTGTTTCCATGCCTGAATTATCATGTAGCGTTTCTCTTCTCCTTTCTAGACTATATAATTTTAAGAATTGTAGTCTTTCCCAGTAGTCTAGGTCCTTAACTTCTTCTATTCTAGCTGTAAAGGACCTTTGTACACTCTATTGTGCAATATCCTTTGATAGTGTGGGTACCATATCATATTGCAATATTCAAGTGACTACGAACATATGTTTTATAAAGCATAATCATGTGTTCAGCTTTTCTTGTTTTGTTTTGAAGTGCCGTAACAAACATTCCCATTTTTGCTTTACATTTTGCCAACAGAGTTGCTATTTGATCCATTGCATAACATGTTCCTATTCATCATCACACCAAGGTCTTTAACTGCTTCCTTATTTGTGATGGTCTCATTATTAGGTCCCTTATATGCATATAGCTTTCTTTCTCTGTCTCCATAATTTATTGATTCAAATTTATCAGAGTTAAATACCATCCTATTTACCTCTGCCCAATCATATACTTTGTTAAGGTCTCTTTGTAGAGCGTTCCTATCTTCATCACAAGTAATTTCTCTACTTATTCTTGTGTCATCTGCGAAACTACTCACTACCGAATCCTTAACATTATTGTCTATGTCACTTCAATCATAACTACAAACAGTATTGCAGCTAACACCGTACCTTGCGGCACACCGGATATACCTTGGCTTCATCCGATTTCTCGTCGTTTGCAATAACTATCTGTTTTCTGTTGTGTAAAAATTCTTTAACCATCTTCCTACTTTATCCACGATATTGTGTTTTCTAATTTTCTTCGCTAATATATTATGGTCTACTTTATCAAAAGCTTTTGCAAAGTCTAAATAAACCACATCTGTTTCATTTCCGCCTTTTCATATTTTGAATATGTTCTCACGGTGGACTAACAGTTGGGTTTTGTGTACTTTTTCCGGGTACGAAACCATGTTGTCCTTTATAAACAAATTATTTTTTATAAATGTTTCATAATATTTTTCTTCATTACCCTTTCATACACTTTCATAATATGTGATGTTAGACTCACAGGCCTATAATTACTTGCCCTCTAGTCTTGATCCACTTTTGAAAGTAGGGGTAATATATGCTAATTTGTGCTCATCATATATCTTGCCTGTATCTACACTTTGTCTTAATAATATTGCAAGTGGCTTTGCGATAGAATGAACTACTTTCTTTAACAAAATAGCAGGGATTCCATCAGGCCCTGCAGCAGCTCCATTTTTAATTCATTAATAAGCCTGCACAATACAGCTTCATTAATATCTATGTCAGCTAAATATTCACTATTTTCATCCCTTACTTCTATATCATTATCTTCATTATCTATTCTAGGGGT
>NC_061110.1:19691746-19694246 GCF_015104395.2 Macrobrachium nipponense | reverse complement strand
TGTCTGTCTGTCTCTCTCTCTCTCCTCAATCCCCCCCCCCACCCCCCCCCCCCCCCCCAAGTCCAACAGCTCCGATATGATCACACTAAAAGGGAAAGCGAGCGAACACGGACACCCTGTTTGAAGAGGCCTTCAGTACATGGAATCGAATACGAATGTGTTCTTGAGTAGCTCTATCTTATATCCTTGCCTCGGGATATTTTTGGGAAGGAGCGTGGTAAGGGGTAGGGGGATTGGGGGGATGTGGGGGGGAGGGGACATTTCCACCTCGATATCCACAATAAAAGTGACCTTGACGGTAATGAGATGAAGAAGTGAGAGGTAACAGATAACGGAAGTGGGATATCAGGTGGGTGGAGGAATAGTAAATAAAAAAAAAAAATAAAAAAATAAAAAAAGGGAGATTTATAAGATATGTGCGTCGCTTGAAGTTTTTTTTTTATGTTCTGTTTTCTTCCCAGTTAAACTACCATAATTTAAGAGCGTGATTAAATGATTCGCTACTGATTGATGAGTTATCTGTAATCTACATAATTGCTGCTGTAATTATTCAAGTTATTTATGCAAAAGATGACAACGAAGAAATTGAATAGTATTAAGATGCATCTTCTTCAAATGATTCATTATTAAATGTAGCCATTTTTTGAGCTTTGTATAAGAGTTGTAAGTAGTGTGTAATGCACTTCATACCCATGTTTATTAATATAGTTGATATATTGCCATTGTAAAAGATACCATTCCACTAATAATTGCTGTCAGTGTTCTGTTCAATTTTCCAAGAATTAATTTTTTCCTCATTTTGATGTTCCTCGCTGGATGAGTCGGTTGCGTACTTGGTTACCAATCTAAGTCGCCCGAGTTCGCTCCCAGCTACCGCCGGAGCGGAATCAGAGGAAAGTATTTCTGGTGATTAGAAATTCATTTCTCGATAGAATGTGGTTCGGATCCCACAATGAGCGACAGGTCTCCGTTGCTAAGTAACCAATTGGTTCCTAGCCACGTATATTAAAATCTAATCCTTCGGGAGGCCAGACCTAGGAGAGCTGTTAATCTGCTCAATGGTCTGGTTAAAATGAGATATAAATACGAATCTTGGCAGGGAGATACGTTTTGAGACCTTGAATATTAGAAATATAATCGCATATACAAACGACCAGGTTGTGGAAAGGACTCGTTTGAACGTGTATATTTCTAATGTACATTGACATTTACACCACTATGGATTTCTTCATCAATCTTATTAATAGTAGAGGCTAAATGTACGAAATACAGAAAATATCACGGGAAGATTAAGTAAATCCTCTCACTTTCAACCAAACAGAATGACGAAAATCGTTTTGAAACAGGGCAGTTTTTTATGGTGTTTTTTTCTCCCAAAACTGGACATTTTCTTTTATAAATGTCATTGCATATATACTAGGTATCCTATTCCTATCACCACTCTTGCTTCGAACTACTAAAAATGATGTTAATGTTTAGTAAAAAAAAAATTATTATTAGAAAAGACTTACCAAAAAAACCAAAATATTGTTATTTATTATTTTGTAAGCACAGTTCAATGAAAAGAGCACCGCATAGAAATGGACTTCCAGAAATTTGGGGGGTGGTCGTTCGACCCACTCCCCCCACGAACCCCCCTCGGTACAGGCCTGCAGGGAATGCGATGTGGGTGAATTCCGACCCCAGAGGAGTGTTCTCTTCATTCAACAGAGATGTATCAGAGAATAAAGAGAGTTTTGTGTCATAAAAATGAAGAGGAGAGAGAGAGAGAGAGAGAGAGAGAGAGAGAGAGAGAGAGAGACTTGACTTAGCAGCAGAAGCAGATCTCTTGACACGACAACAACACTGCATCGTAGAATTTCGTTATCCGGATTTATTGCCAGAAGTTAGGGACCATCTGCAGTGTCTGCTGGGGAGATTTCCCCCCCCCCCCCCCCCCCCCACCACCCCCGCAAGCAAAAAAAATCTTTTCTCGTGTTGAAATCATTATATTCCTGTAAATTCTCCTCCGATTTCTAGAGTGCAAATTATTATTCCCTTATTTTATTATTATTATTAACCAAACAAACAAACTTCTTTCAGTTTTCTTCTGAAGATTGAAAAAGACACCCACAAATTACTGTGTAAATAAACGTGTTTACTCATAAAATGGAAATACTTTAAAGTAAACACGTTATACACAGTAATTATGTGGGATTCTCTTCAATTATTATTATTATTATTATTATTATATTATTATTATTGTTATTTAATTTATTTTTGCTTTATAACACAGTCATCCTATTCGACTGGGTGGCATTTATAGTGTGGGGTTCCGGGTTGCATCCTGCCTCCTTAGGAGTCCATCACTTTTCTTACTATGTGCGCTGTTTCTTGGATCACACTCTTCTGCATGAGTCCTGGAGCTACTTCAGCCTTCATAGTTTTTCCAGATTCCTTTTCAGGGATCTTGGGATCGTGCCTAGTGTTCCTATGATTATGGGTACAATTTCCACTGGCT
>NC_061110.1:19674246-19689246 GCF_015104395.2 Macrobrachium nipponense | reverse complement strand
AAGTAAACACGTTATACAAAGTAATTTTGTGGGTTTCTTTTTCAATCTTCAGAAGAAAACTGAAAGAAGTTTTTGTTTGGTTCATTATTATTATTATTTTTATTATTATAAATATCATTATTATTATTATTATTATTATTATTATTATTATTATTATTATTTATTTATTTATTTACTTTTTCAGAAGATGAACCCAATTCATACAGAACAAACCCACAGGAGACCACTGACTTGACATTTCAAGCTTTCAAAGAATATGGTGTTAATTTGAAAGATTTAGAAAAACGATAATACGAAAAACAGATAGAAGAAATCAGATATAAAAGAAAAAAAATGCAAAAAAGTAAATTTATAAATAGATAAAAATGGCAAGTAAATCATTAAAATACAAGGAATAGTTTGGAGATGCTGTTTCCTCTCTAGAGCATTGAGGAGCGATTTGTACAAACATCCATGATATTATGTAAAGTAGTAATTAGCAATTCACCCAATATACAGCCTCTGATGTTTCAAATAATTTGTCATAATTTAGGATAATTATCTCACTTATGGAGCAATTAGGGAAATCACGGTTGGTTCACACCACCAATATGATCAATTGCTCACCCAATAATTATGCCGAATGAAATATAAATTATTATTGAACGGGACATATTTATTACATTTCCAGCGAGATAAACGCTGTTGATGGAACTCATTAAAATGTCTTTTTAGTTTTTTATTCGTAGTAATTATGTAAACAAAGATATCAGAATTGTCGACTGGTAAACACTAAGGATTTATATATCTATTATGAATGAAACGACAATTTTGCTACAGTTTTAGTGAACAACGGCCGATGAATAAAAGGGCGAATTTGATTTGAATTCCAAACCAGTCACAAAACAAATGAATTCTGAATTTTCCGTGGGATTAATAGTGGGTGCTCACTACATCAGTCGCGACTTGTTAGTGCATATTCCCCGTAGGTGGGTAATGCCGTCAGTGCACCTCACACAGTGCACTGTAGGCGTTACTCAAGACTCATTGCAACGTTACTTCGACCCCTAGCCGCAACCTCTTTCATTCCTTTTTACTGTACCTCCGTTCATATTCTCACTCCTCCATCTTATTTAGCACTTTCTCATAACAATTCATCCGGTGGTCCGAAGTTCGATTCCCGGCTCTGCCAACGCGGAATCAGAGGAATTTAGTTCTGGTGATAGGAATTCATTTCTCGATATAGTGTGGTTCGGATCCCACAATAAGCTGTAGGTCCCGTTGCTAGGTGACCAATTGGTTCCTAGCCACGTAAAAATATCTAATCCTTCGGGCCAGCTCTAGGAGAACTGTTAATCAGCTCAGTGGTCTGGTTAAACTAAGATATACTTAACTTCTCATAACAATTGCGCGGTCATCCTCCTGTTACACCTTTAAGCCCTTTTTACCCTCAATTTCCCTTTCTACGCTGGATGACCTCACAAGTCCCAATGCTTGACCTCTGGACTGTATTTTATATTCCAGTCCACTAAAAAAAATTAATATCTCATATTTCATTTCACTATGAAATAAATAAGAACTAAATGTATTTTTGTATGGTTTTAAGTGTTGAATCGAAGCTATTCCATACACTTGAGTAAAATCTCCTTATAATATTGTAATATATATGGATCTCATGAAAGAAAATATATGAGTTATGTTGGAACTATAATATAAAACTTAGGCCGAACGCCAACCGCTGGGACATAAAAGGTCATTCAACGATGAAGGGAAAACTGAAGAAAAAAAAGGTTTGAAAGGTGCAATTGTTAGGAGAGGGTGGAAAGTAAGATGGAAGAGAGAGAATATGAATGGAGGTGCAGTAAAAAGAATAAAAGGCGTTGTGTGACACAGGCATTATGATTTTCTTTTGATGGAAGCTTTCTATTCTCAATAATATGATATAGAAAATCTTAATGCACATAGGAAATAAGATAATCAGAAATCAATCATGGCATCTAAGACTCACTAAGTATTGCTTAATCTTTTTATTACTTATTTATTTTTATTAAACTTTTGTTGTTATATTTATAACATATATATATATATATATAAATATATATATATATATATATATATATATATATATATATATATATATATATATATATGTAATACATAGAAACATAGAGACATACATACACACACACACATACACACACACACACACACACACACACACATATATATTATATATATATATATATATATATATATATATATTATATATATATATATATATATATATGAAATTTTTATCACATCACCGCGATTCATATACATGCATTATGCTACAAATGGCCTTTAATACCCAATTCGTTCTACCTCTGTAAAGAGTCACTGAAGTCCTGATTTATCCTCTGGGCACTGGTTCGATCCACGAGAGGACGAAATTATCATCAACTAAAGAACTCCCCTTCGGTAACATACATGAAAATACATTGATTCCGAGGTAGAGCGAATTGGATATTAAAGGAAATTTGTAGCTCATGCTCTCTCTCCTCTCTCTTCTATATATATATATATATATATATATATATATATATATATATATATATATATATATATATATCATATATATATATATATATATGTATATATATATATATATATATATATATATATATATATATATATATATATAATATATAGACTCCCTAATCCTTTCCGGGCACGACGGCATAGAGCCTCATCTTATATCACCTCTTCTTTCCCTAAAGCAGATAAGTTGAGCTTAAAGAATCCTTGTTGTCTAAGAGACCACTTCTCTCAAACAATGAAGTTTATATATAGTTATGATATCACCAAGGAAACAGGCCTTACATGAGGGGGCAAAATCTCATTATGCAAATGAGGCTCGCGTTCTCATCTGCAAAAATGCGATAATGTCTTCAGTGTGCAATGCTTTGCAAGACTGAACCTGATACCGGACCACTTTTTCATTAATGGAAGAAAATATGATCCATTCAATTGTGCACAACTTTGCAGAATTTCTATGTCGTTTTGCATTAATTAGATGGTCTATGTGTTATTATACTGCGTTATTTCATTTCATTTTGACCAATTTAGTTATCTTTAATTTTTTGCGAGGATTATAGAAGTTTTGAAATGATAAAAATGTAAAAATACTCAACATAGTTACTTAATTAACAATTTGCATTATTATTATTATTATTATTATTATTATTATTATTATTATTATTATTATTATTATTATTATTATTATTATTATTATTATTATTATTTCTTATTTTTTTATTTTATTATTTTTTTTGCTCTAACACAGTCCTCCAATTCGACCGGGTTGCATCCTGCCTCCTTAGGAGTCCATCACTTTTCTTACTATGTGCGCCGTTTCTAGGATCACACTCTTCTGCATGAGTCCTGGAGCTACTTCAGCATCTAGTTTTTCTAGATTCCTTTTCAGGGATCTTGGGATCGTGCCTAGTGTTCCTATGATTATGGGTACAATTTCCACTGGCATATCCCATATCCTTCTTATTTCTATTTTCAGGTCTTGATACTTATCCATTTCCCTTTCCCTTTCTCTTCAACTCTGGTGTCCCATGGTATTGCCACATCAATGAGTGATACTTTCTTCTTGATTTTGTCAATCAACGTCACATCTGGTCGATTTGCACGTATCACCCTATCTGTTCTGATACCATAGTCCCAGAGGATCTTTGCCTGATCGTTTTCTATCACTCCTTCAGGTTGGTGTTCGTACAACTTATTACTGCAAGGTAGCTGGTGTTTCTTGCACAGGCTCCAGTGGAGGGCTTTTGCTACTGAATCATGCCTCTTTTTGTACTGGTTCTGTGCAAGTGCCGGACATTCGCTTACTATGTGGTTTATGGTTTCATTTTTCGTATTGCACTTCCTACATATGGGAGAGATGTTATTTCCATCTATCGTTCTTTGGACATATCTGGTTCTTAGGGCCTGATCTTGTGCCGCTGTTATCATTCCTTCAGTTTCCTTCTTGAGCTCTCCCCTCAGTAGCCATTGCCACGTGTCATCGCTGGCTAGTTCTTTAGTCTGCCTCATGTATTGTCCGTGCATTGGTTTGTTGTGCCAGTCCTCTGTTCTGTCTGTCATTCTCCTGTCTCTGTATATTTCTGGGTCTTCGTCTACTTTTATCAGTCCTTCTTCCCATGCACTCTTGAGCCACTCGTCTTCGCTGGTTTTCAGATATTGCCCCATTGCTCTGTCCTCGATGTTGACGCAGTCCTCTATACTTAGTAGTCCTCTCCTTCCTTCCTTTCGTGTTATGTATAGTCTGTCCGTATTTGCTCTTGGGTGTAGTGCTTTGTGTATTGTCATATGTTTCCTCGTTTTCTGGTCTATGCTGCGAAGTTCTGCCTTCGTCCATTCCACTATTCCTGCGCTGTATCTGATTACTGGCACTGCCCATGTGTTTATGGCTTTTATCATATTTCCGGCGTTGAGTTTTGACTTGAGTATCGCCTTGAGTCTCTGCATATATTCGTTTCCTGATCGTGTCCAGTTCATCCTTCTTGATGTTTTATATCCCCTCCTTCCATTATTCCCAGGTATTTGTATCCCGTCTCATCTATGTGTTTGATGTTGTTCCCATCTGGTAGCTTTATCCCTTCAGTCCTTGTTACTTTGCCCTTTTGTATGTTGACTAAGGCAACAAGATTTTTCTATTCCAAACTCCATCCTGATGTCCCCAGATACAATCCTTACAGTCTGGATTAGGGTATCTATTTCCTTGATGCTCTTACCATACAGCTTGATGTCGTCCATGAACATCAGATGGTTAATTCTGTTGCCTCTTTTCTTGAGTTGGTACCCAGCATCCATCTTCTGCAGTACTTTTGTTATGGGAATCATGGCTACTACGAAGAGTAGTGGGGACAGTGAGCCGCCCTGGAAGATCCCTCTCCTGATGTTAACCTCAGCTAGTCTTATTCCAGAGCTTGTAAGTATTGTATTCCAGTTGTGCATTGTATTTTTTTGAGGAAGCTGATGGATGTTTTCCTCTGCCCCATATATTTTCAGGCATTCTATTAGCCATGTGTGTGGTACCATGTCGAAGGCTTTCTTATAGTCTATCCATGCCATGCTTAGGTTGGTTTTCCTTCTCTTACTGTTTTTCATTACCATTTTGTCTATCAGGAGCTGGTCTTTTGTGCTCCTACACTTCCTTCTGCAGCCTTTCTGTTGGTGGGGGATGGTGTTTGTATCCTCTAGGTAGTTGTATAGCCTTTCGCTGATGATACCTGTTAGTAACTTCCACATTATTGGTAGGCAGGTGATAGGCCTGTAGTTACTGGCTATATTTCCCTTACTCTTGTCTTTCTGGACTAAGGATGTTCTTCCTGTGGTCATCCATTTGGGCGCATGGTGATTTGTGATACAATGCTGGCGTTGTTCTGCTATTCTTGGGTGTAGGGCCTTGAAGTTTTTGAGCCAGAATCCATGGACTTCATCGGGACCTGGGGCTTTCCAGTTGGGCATTTTTTTTAGTTGGTGTCTGACTGTGTCTGTCGTGATGTCAGTGAATCTTTGTTTTATTCTCCCCGTTTCTTCAGCCTTGACTTCTTGGAGCCATGTTGCATGTTTGTTGTGTGATACCGGATTGCTCCAGATGTTTTCCCAGAGTCTCTTACTTGATTCAGCTTCAGGAATTTCTTGGTGGTTGTCTTACCCTTTAGTTGGCGGTATAGTCTTTTCTGGTTGGTTCCGAATAGTTTGTTCTGTTGGTATCCCTTATTCCTGTTCATGTACCGTTGGATCTTATGTGCTTTGGCCTTAAGCCTCTGTTTTACATCTTCTATCGTGTTGTTTAGTCCCCTCTCCTGTACTTTGTATTTCTCGTTCAGTTCCTCCCTTGTTTTCTTGCTTCTTAGCCTCTTTTCTGCCATCTCTTTCAGTTTACTCAAGTCCGATCTCATCACCATAATTTGCTTTTCCAGGCGCCTTTTCCAAGGCAGTTGCTGTTTTGGTTTCTGTTGGGTTGGTTGTGCTGGTGGTGTTGTTGTTCGTATCCCCATCAGTTCTGCTACTAATCTTGCTCCTGCATATGTCAAGTTATTTGTTTCTGTGATATTGGTGGTGTGTATTAGTCTCATTATTTCATTGACCTCACTTGTTTTCTCCCTTAATTTCTTGATGTTGTAGGCTTTCATGGAGGAGATCTTTGTTCTATCTGTATCTGGCTTCATCCATTGTCTGATCTTTTCTACCCATTCCGTCCTGTCTGTTACTTCGTCGGTGTTTCTTCGTGTGTCGTTGTTTGATACCTCATCATCCCTGTCGTCTTCTGTGGCATCGTCTCTCATTTCCTCTTCTTGTAATTCGTTGCCGTGTGTCATTTCCCTTTCCAATTCCTCTCTTTCTGTTGGGGAGAGCCAGTTCTTTTTCTTTATGTTCCTTACTTGGTCTGGCAGCTCTGATCTGTTGGGGGGTGTTATTCACCGTTCATTCCAGATGTTGACAAACCTCTTCTATATCCGCTCTCCGTCGGGTTGGCTTCGATGTAGCGATCTCCATATTTCCTTATTTTCTGCTCTTGTCCATTTCTTCCTCTGGTTTGCTTCTGTAGCTCCAGTCTCTGGTTGTTGGTTACTGTCGTTGTGGTGGTCAGTTGCTGGATGACGACCTCCAAGTACCTGACCGTCTTCCCCTTCAATTGGGCTGAATACCTGGCTGCCGGACGAAGCTCCTCTGTTGCCAGAGGTTCCATTTACGTCGTTGTCGTTTAATCCTTCATTTCTTTCCATCATTACTGAGTTTTGCTATTTAACCCATAGCTGGACCCTACCCCATCAGGAATAGGTACTCATTTACAGCTGAGTAGACTGAGGAAATTATGGTAAAGATCCTTTCCCAAGGAATCAACGCCGAGGAGAGCGGTCACCCATCCAACGACTGACCAGCCCCAATGTTGCTTAACCAGTCAATTGACGGCCTAGCCCACTCTGTCACGGCGCCACACATTATTATTATTATTACTATTATTATTAATATTATTATCATTATTATTATTATTATTATTATTATTATTATTATTATTATTATTCTGTTGAATAAAATGGGAGAATTCAGTGGATTAATCTTATTTATTATCATTTCTATTTTTCTTATTACTAGCTTTTCTGGCTCAGAGATACTTCTTAATGATTGGCCAATATTCATATTGGGAGAATTCTAAATGATGCTGAAAGTGGTATTTTATTTAGAACCGGATTTATTAGTCAAAACTGGTATTCTCAGTATACTGATATTATCAGTATACTGGTATATAGAAAGGCGTTTCTCAGGTCCAGGTCAAGCAGGGGTCGTCGTCGGTGTTGGTATCATTCCATAAGCGAGGTCAATGTCAGGCCGGGGTCGATGACCCACACTCCTTGTCAAGGAGGACCGTGCAGGTCATCGAAAGCTTTCTGCTGTATATATATTTTAAATAACAAAATCAAGACATACTACTGTGGGTTTACTTTTCCAATTTTTATCAATTCACTATACTATTAGCAGGAATTCTTTCATACCAATCATCAAACACACCATTGAACACTTACCTCAGTTCACGCTAAAGAGCGCGTCTTCAAAGAAATGTTTTCTACGCATTTCCTTACTCAAACTGCTAATGCAAAGTCTAATTTATTTCCATTCTGAGTATTTTCATCGGCGCTCGGTTCACGACCCCCGAGAGCGACAAAGCCATTATCATCCTTTCGGGACAGATCATTCGTCTTCACCGCCATTATGTCGTTTGTGTATCGGCGTTCTCTGAATTACCAATTCTCGTAGCTTCCCCAACAAGAAAAAAAAAAAAAAAAAAAAAAAAAAAACACATTCCCATACTTATATCCTATACGAGGTTTACTTGGGATCCGATGAACACGAAGTCGTTTTGTATAACTTGTAAACGACGCGGAAATAAGAAGTCGTAGTTTTTTCTCTTCCGTTTTGCTGTGGATGGATCTCCTTTCCAAAGACGAATCGGATCTTTTGCAGACAGTGTTTTAACGCGGTATGTATCCACCTTTGCGGAGTGTTTAGCACAAACCCGCTTAGGATTAAAATAAAAACATAAAGAAATGGCCCGCCAAGAAATAGAACAATTTTGGATACGATTTCTTTATTTTTTTTGCTACTATTGAAAACACATAATATTCAACCTGTAACTAAAAAGTAACTGTTGTCATGTATCATGTATTGCTCTGTGATAACTTTTGATGCTTTTGCATAAAAAATTGATAAGTGAATTTTCCTAAGGGTAAATGATTTCATAAATGAAGTTTACGTTATTATTTTCATTGCCAAATAAAAATGGACAGATCTTTCGTAACGTTAATAATGCTAAAACATTTTATGGATTTTAACACTGGTGTTTTTAATCATGAATATAACTATAAATTTTCAGGAGGTACAAAAATATTTCCTGTCATATATACGTATATATATAAAGATATATACATATATATTTATATATTTGTATATATACATATTGTATATGTATATACATATGCATATTGATGTATAAATATATATGTATATATGAATATATATATGTACTGTCGGCCAACGAAGAATTGGCGTAGTTTCTTAATTAATTGTTCGCTATGGAAATATTGCCATATGCATGTGCCAGATTATTTACTCAAAAATGAATAACATTTCCTTTCAAAGGTGCTATACTTGAAATAAATTACATTAGAATTGAGTCGACTTATTCAACGTATTAAAGATAATTATCTTGCAAAGTAAAGAAATATATACCGATGGGTCCATGAATTCTAATTTTATTCTCAACTCTAGCTTCCTGTCAGCATCAGCCTTTTGAAGTTGGCTTTCCTGCCGCTCGAGTCTTGACCCAACGTATCGTACTGCACTGGGGTGTTGTCATTTAGTCTCCTACAGCCGATAAACAATACATTAAGGCATTAACATTCTTTAATAACGATGTTTAATTAAACTAATTTTGTCCTGTGATCAATAAAATAATTTGCATGACACATTTAGTGGGCCTTAATTGGACTTCTGATTTTCACACATGATTAGCCTAGGTCTATTTTCAGCAGTATACTTTCTCGAATACGTAATGTGAATGCATATTTAAAACGACAACAATCTGCTTTATTTTATTATTCCCGTTATTCTTGTTTTATTGGCCATGTTTTCCTTTTTTTCTTATCCCTTTTCAATAATTGCTTAATAATAATTTATACTCAGACCTAGCTATTCAAAGTCTAAAATCAATCATAAAAAAATCAAACGAATATAATTCCGTCTTTTATTTTCTATCGAATTCTTTGCATATCATCCTGTATCATCTGTACACGATGGAAAGCTGTGGGAGTTACTTTCATTGAAACTTTCTTAGGCTGATCTTTCTGTAGCTATTCATTACTTCTAAATAGAAATTAATTAAAATTAGCTTCACATGTATATATGGCTAGACCTATTACCATAAGCATATTATAAGTAGCTGAAACGATAAGAAATATGAAAGGTGACGTTCTCGTTTAAGACTATTTCATGTTTTTTTTTTTTTTTTTTTTTTTTTTCTAAGAAAAAAATTCCTACTGCTTTAATAAGGGGTTGCTCTTTGACAGCTACAACAATTCATACAGGGTGTAACACGTATGCAAATATTTTGGGGAATAGAGATAAAGAAACTTTGAACAGAAAATATGTTATAAACATTCATTTCAAGGCTTCCGTTGTCGGTGCGGGGAATCTTAAAATAACCGTTACCGATTAGCGATGCTCTCACACGATGGAGTTCGTAGTGAGAAGGCGTATAGGAGTGATGGAGGGTTTAGGCCGATGTTAATAAAGCATCTCCCTATAAAATGCATTATTTAGGTTTTGAAGAAAAAAATGCATGCATAATTCACTGGTCACCGATACAAAATAAAACAAAAAGAGTAAGACTAACTGAACTCCCATCCATCAGTGATAAGTTTGCTTATTCATTAGACTTATTCATTAGGAGACGCATCAAAGATTTCAAGTGTATTTTTAAAAATCTCTTCTTCTCCATCTAAAGTATTCATCAGACCGCAGTCATAGGCGAAGAGGTAGTCATAATTTCCTGGTTCATCAATATCGTGACGAGGCGCTAGAATTCAAAATTCTCAAATGAATGTTGTTCAGCAACATTTACACTAATGTATTGCCTTTCTCTCTTGTGGTGCTTCGAGGTCTTCCACCTTTAGGCCCATGTTCTAAACTTTGCCCGTTCTCTAAACAATTTGATTCATCTATGTATGATACTCTCCGGTATATTAAGCTTTTTTGATATCTCTCCAACATGAACTTACACAGAATGCAGTGCAATAATTGTCTCTCGCTCAGCGAGGGATGTTTCTTAGACAAATAAATGACACATTGATATTAGATTCCAGTCCACATAACGACATCAAAAGCAATAGAGTGAGGTCGCCTGGTTCTCATTGTTAGGTTATACTTTTTTTCTTTTTCTTTTCGTTTTTAAACATGATAGCATTTTGTGAGTTTCCAATGCTTTCTGCAAAATTTAACAAATGGAATAGTTCAACTACCTTCAACTTGATACTGAATTGATAATGTAAGGACTATGTTTATGCGATACTACTAGTGATAGGCGTCTCCTATCTATTTGGTAATGTATATCGGTGGTTGTGATATGACGTTTTTTATCACTTCGTTTCGTTCACGTCAGTTTTGCAATATGGAAAATAGTTTTATACAAAAACATAACATGATGTTCTAAAGATATCAGTGACTGTTTTTAACGTCATTACTTAAGATTTCTTCCATCTTTGAGTAGAAAAATAGATAAATAAGGCATGAATCGTGCGTCAGGCAGGTGAACGAAAAATTATGAAACTCTGCCACCAGTTTTTTTTGAGAGTGTGTACGTCGTGTCTTTGAAAAACCGTGTCCGTTTGCACTGATCAATTTTGCTTTTATTATTATATTTTTTTAAAACTCTTGCTGCAACAATGAGTATGAGTTGTGTCTACTCTGTCTAAAAGGATCTAGTTCTGTTCTGACAAAAGATGGATGTGGTGAACAGGGGCTTCGGTGATACAGTTCTTTTAGCAACCATTTTCTTTAGTGGTTCTAGGACAGTTCTAAGTCAATTCATAACTTGATATTACCTTTGAAAAGATTTGTTAATGGTCTGTTTGTCACTGGGGTTATTTACTAGTGGGTCCTTTTCCTACCATTTTTTTATGGATATATATATATATATATATATATATATATATATATATATATATAATATATATATATATATATATATATATATATATATATATATATATATATATATATATATATATATACTTTCAGACGTTTTGAACACAACCAGGCATATCCAGTAACCTTAAAAACGGTTTTTTTTCTCAAAAGTTCCGGAACATGCCATTATCAATCATTTATAATAAATCGTTGTCATGTTACTCGTGTCAAAAAAAACATATTTCCTAGATTTAATTAATACCAGATGGAAACTCATCGAGTTTTTTTTCCATAATCATTGCCAATGTATTTTTACTCTTGTAAGGAAGTGTTTCCTTCGTTAAATATATTGTTGCACTATTTTTTAATATAAAGAAGATTTGTCCTGCGTCAAAATCATCCAAAATCAAACTATGATTCTGCACTTATTGATTCAGCCTTTTAAAAAATAGCTTTTTTTTTAACGTGTAGAAGATTTTGGTACTAGGGTAAAAATTTGCCAAAATCGAATTATGATTCTGTACGCATTACTCAGAATTTTCACAATAACATTTTCTTAAACAAATAAAAAAAATTTTTGTATTTGCGTCAAAATTGAGATCAAATACTAACTATGTATCTTAAAGGCCGCCACTAACGTTCAGTTATACCTGCGCAGGACAAACTGAACCCAATAACGTTCAGTTTTGCCTGATGTATAGCTTGGGTTCAGTTTTAATTGCACAGGCCGACTGCGCGGGCATCACTACGCAGGTATAACTGACTGCTAGTGGCGACCTTTACGTACAGTTTCAACAAATCTAACAATGAGAATATTTCATCCTTTTCAGGCTGCGTTTATTGTTGTCATCATTGGATTTTTTAGCAGCGACGGTGTCTGTGGTTTTGGAGCAAATCGCCTTCCACATCTCGTAACCTCGTGACGTCACGCCTCAGGGGTAGTAGTATGGTCTAGGTTCTGGAAAACTGAAAACTGAACTGGAATCTGAACGCTTCTGAGAATTTCAAATGACTTAGTACTTACAAGTGAGAATATACTATATAAGATTCACATCAACCATGTATTTGATGTCTGGGCCAGTCCTTTACGACGCTCCTGATTGGCTGTTGATTAGCCATCACAGGGCTGTGATTGGCTTATCAACATCCAATCAGGAGCTGTCCTACGACTGGCCTGACATCAAATGCAAGGTTGATGTGAATCTACTATAGACTATATAATCGAGGTAAAATTTGTATAGATGGAATATAATGGTCGATTTATATTGGAACCTGATCTGACACTTATTAAGTAAAAATGCCCCAGCTAATATTAATAAAGGAAAAAATATATTGGCCAATTTATACTTAAGACTGAAGCTAATATCATAAAATGGAAACGTTTTTGTCATTTTACAATGAAACCTAGGCTGATACTTATAAAGTAAAGATTGTATTGGAGGCAATTCATACTTAAAAATTGAGCTAATACTTATTGTGTAAAATATATTGGTCAATTTTTACATTATACCAAGCCCCTAAGTTATACTAATAACGAGAAAATTGTTTGTCAATTTCATTCACGTTTGAACCAAGTTAAATAACTTTAAATTAAATTATATGAACCAATTACACTGAAATAAGAGAGAATACTTTATAAAAGGAAAAATATATTGACAATTTTTACTTGAAACTAAGCTAACAACTATAAAAGTTAAATAATATATTGGAAAAACGGATTCTAAAACATGAGCTAATACTTATAAAGTGAAAGTATATTGCAGGTAGTTAACTTTATAAGGATGAAATAACTGGCCAATTTATGCTAAATCCTTGACCTTATACTTTAAAGTGAAAATGTATTAGCCCATTTTTAAAGCTAAACCAGAGTCAACAGCCCACTTATAAACTTGTGTAAATTTAGGGACATACAGATTACTTAATTTAAAAGATGAATTTGAGTGACGGGATTTATTATACAAAATATAATTATTCTTATTGAAATGATAACAAGTATTTAAAATATTGTTATGTCAAAGGTCAACAGTGTCGACAGTACTCCTGTCCTATAAGAATGCAGCAGGAACTGAGGAGGAAAACTATCAAATTAATATTCTTGTACGAAAGTATTTTGTCGATAATAAATTTGCATTCTAATTAGCTTTCTTATTTATGACCTAAATCGTGTGTCTGTTGTCAGCTGTTTTTTACTACAAAAATAGAGTTCACACACAGATACACACACACACACACACACACACAACACACATATATATATATATATATATATATATATATATATATATATATATATATATATATATATATATATATATATATTATGTATGTGCAGGAGGGCGCTTGTGTGTGAGCATGTGTGAAGACTGGCTCCTGGATCTTCAGAAAGTCCCTGGGGACTGCATAGGAATTCCCCTCTTCTGATACATATGAAGACGGAAGCAGCTCCCGTGAAGCCCAAATTGACTCCGGAATCCAGACAACTTTACTGCGTCCGGGGATCAGCAAACATTCGAGGACAGGATCGGCTCCGGCGGAACCAGAAATGACTCCTGAAATACAATCCAGACACGTCACGTGGGATTTTTGGAAAGTAACGATAAGGCAAATAGATTGATGTGTAACGAACAAAGATGTTTCTTAGTTTGCTTACAGTTGTGCTTGCACAGTGCTTTGACTCCATGCTTCAAGTCCCCCGAGTGATTACATTGTTTGCCATTATTGTTATGCTATTCACTGGAGTATTTATACTTCGTGGATTTAGCATTAAAATGGTTCAGTTCTTTGTCGATTTCATGGCCTCGGACAGCTCTGCCTGTCTTGATGAGGCTGGAAATCAGGTGGACGAAATTGATCACTTTGGCTTTGAAGAAGACCATGTTTCGGATAACGAAGTAGAATACGGACGTTCCAGGAATGAAGAAGGCGACCATCCAGATAGTGAAGAAGAAACAAGGAATTTGGATACAAGTCGGAAGTTCGAGGAAGTAATTAAGGAAAATGAAATATTTTCTTGAGATTTGAGAAAGAGAGGATTAGAAAAGGATAGCTGATCGACGAATTACCTGGACAAGGTAGAGGGCCTGGACTTGACCGTAGCAGGACTGCAGATGGCAAGACACATCAGACAACTCGAACGACTAAACAAAGAAAAGGAAAGAAAGATCAGTTTAATGTCCGAAGAGATGAAGAAGCTGAAAAGCGAAATGATTGAAAAGGCGAAGGTCACAGATGTCCAAAGAAAGGAAAACGAGGAGAGAGACCAGATGCTAATTATTTTGGGAAAACACGAGTTCTCAGTGCTCTCGATGGAGAACACTATGCATCGAAATCTACACCAAAACGATAAAAGCCGAGACGAAATGCAAATAAAAATTAACAAGCTGAATCAGGACCTGGAAGGACTTCGAAAAGAGAATGGAAGGAAAGAAAAGAACATAGAAAAGCTGAAGAGGGAGAACGAGAACAATACCTTGAAGATGAGAGGTTTAGAGGACGAGTTACAAGTCCTCACCATTCAGACACAGATGGCCCACGAAAATTTGAAAGAGCTCGACCAATGTAAAAGAGAATTAGCTGAGAAAAACGAGAAGAAAACTGGAAAAGCTGAGAAAAACAGAACTTGCAGAAGGATAGCGAGATTCTTCGACTGGAAAATGAATGCACCCAGAAACAATTGGAAGTCAGCGGTGTACTGAAAGAATCCAAATCTGTTGTAGCAGAACAACCGACGGCAAATGGAAAGATGAATGACCTGATTAGGAGGATAGTTCAACTTGC
>NC_061110.1:19654246-19669246 GCF_015104395.2 Macrobrachium nipponense | reverse complement strand
ACACTTTAGCCAAGAATGCTAGGCCTATACAAATTGATTCATTAGATGTTCTCATAGCTTTTTTTTTTTATTGCCTTTATAGAATAATTTCCTTCCGTAAAAGTCGAACTTAACTTCCTGCTTTAGTTCTTATTCGTCAGTTCTTTCCATGTATATATATATATACACACTGATATATATATATATATATATATATATATATATATATATATATATATATATATATATATATAATATATATTGTGTGTGTGTGTGTATGTGTTTGCATTCTCAGAGACTTTACCACAATATGTAAAGGTGTTTTATAAAAAAAAAAAAGTAAAATAAATCAGAGCCAACCCTCAATACTTTTAAAATCTTTTGAAACCCCATAACAAAATTACGAAGTCCATAATATGATCATTTAATGTGACCAAGCAACCACGCATACTCAGAAAGGTTTACTCCCATTTCTTTCTATTTTAAGGCTTTTGAAAGATACATGGAAAGAACTGACGAATAAGAACTAAAGCAGGAAGTTAATTTCGACTCATACAGAACGAAAGTATTCTATAAAAGCGGGAAAAAGTATGAAAATATCTAATGAATCAATTCGTATAGGCCTAGCATTCTTGGCTAAGGTGTTTATTCATAGCGCTACTATACTTAAAAGGCTATTTTTTCCCCATAGCAGGATGATTTGATAACTGTTAACATAAAGGCATTGTTTTTTAAATATTCGAAATCAATTTGAAACCAGAATAAGGTTTAGATGATAGAGTATCTTACGAAATTAGTATAGTTTGAATGGTTTAGGTCTATAGGCTACTAGGCTACCAAGCTTATAACTTCCCTGCTATCACTACATTACTATAATCTATAATACACATCTTTGGATGGAGACAAACGAAACCAGGGTTTGTTACATTTGTTACACGTATAAAATACAACTATTTGTACTTCCAATCGACTAACCGAAGCTATTTATTACCGTTTGTTCGCGTTGTCCTGAACACAGCTCTCACAGTGTGAATTATAGTTTTAAAAACGTCCATTTTGATAAAAAGTCATTTTGTTGAACATTCCCAACGCTACCTTTACATGTAATAAAGAAAAAACTGAATTGTAAGTAGTATACTGACTGTATCTTACAGGCCTACACTACCCTACAGGTCATAATGACTTGACAAAATACAACACAAGTAGCAAACCGCTAGACCTATATAAGTCTATACTTGACTACATACGCTTTTGTAAAAAGTATCAACATATATCGTATAATATGAGGCACATAGAAGGTAAATAATATTATGAATGCAAAATTAAATTGCTATTGCATTTATGCAACAATAACATTTGGAAATTACGAAAATAATGTTCGGAATATCTGCGACATTAATGACATCCATAGTGTCTACTGCTATCAAGGTGGCCGACTTGACTGACGCACAATTATGGTTATATAGGATTAATTCGCCTTTCTTTACCTGACAGATGTCACTCCACATCTCTAGGGGAAGAAGTCCCGTGCCAATCCCAGCAATTGCAAGTTCTCAACGCACTAGCACTATAAAATAATAAACGAAAAACATCGCCAGCTCTTCGTACTTAACCACCTTGAGTGACCGGTCACCGGTTCTCCGCCACTGAGCGCCTCAGTGGCGTGGTTGGTATGGTGTTTGCTTCCTACCTCTGTGGTCGCGGGTTCGATTCTCGGCCATTCCATTGAGGAGTGAGAGATGTGTATTTCTGGTGATAGAAGTTCACTCTCGACGTGGTTCGGAAGTCACGTAAAGCCGTGGTCCCGTTGCTGAATAACCAACTGGTTCCATGCAATGTAAAAACACCAAACAAACAAAACAAACAAAAACACCATACAAGCAAGCTCTCTGCCACTGCGGGCAGCGCCGTTCTGGTGGTGACTAGACGAACTGATTAGCACTCGTCCGATTTAAGCCGTTATCAATTTGAATTTGTCTTGTACCTGTGTAAAATCTATTGCCGAAAGGTCTTACAGTCTAGATTAAACATTTTGGTAAGGAGGAAATGCCCTCAAATGTTAGTTATTCGATTGTTTCTTCACACGTGAGTCAGATGAACTAATTAGTACTACTCGTATGTTGAAGAGGTCTAAACATCTTGCCACAAACTCTCCGATTTAATAACCATATTCAATTTGAACTTGCTTTGTACCTGTAACTTCTATTGCTGAAAGGTCTTAAAGTCTAGATTAAACATTTTGGCAATAAAGAATGCCCTTAGAATTTTAATTAATCGATTATTTCTTCACCCGTGAGTCAGACGAACTATACTCTGTTTTTTCCATCTGTCCATCCTCCTGTGGTGTTTGCGCATGGTAACACTGCGTCCCGGGCTTTAAATAATATCCTATTTCGAATATTAACGGTGTAATTCGCATACAGTAAAATTATTAAATAAAACACTTTTCTGTTGCAAATGTACACCAAGATATCCTTTTATTAACTAAAAACTTACACAGCGTAACTATTTAAAGCCCGGATGGAAAAAAACAGAGTATAATTAGTACTCGTCTGAAGGAGAGGTTTTAAATATCTTGCCAAAACTCTCCGATTTAAGCCGTTATCAATTTGGATTTGTCTTGTACTTGAGTAAAATCAATTCCTGAAAGATCTTAAACTTTAGATTAAACATTTTGGGAATAAAGAAATGCCCTTAAAATGTTAATTATTCGATTGTTTCTTCCCCCGTGAGCTACCAGTTTTCGCTTGTAATAGCGTCAAGTTCGTCTGCTCATCCAAGTCGTCTACAACAGTTAAGTGGAAAAAATTGCTTAATGCTTGACGCAACTAAAACTATATGACCTGATTTATTACTTTTAAGTATTACTTACAAGTCTTTTTTTTTTTTTTTTTATCAAATTACATACCATTTAGAATGATTATTGCTAAAACTTAACAACAGTTAACGACTCAAGAATATTTCTTTAAGACCCAAATGATGCCAGCTAGTAGGCTACTAACAGAAAAGATGAAATTGTGGTAAATATTCATAAAGATGCGTTATACTTATTATTATAGCCTTATGAGAATAAATAAAACATTTTCTTTCTCTCTCTTATTCCTTCCTTTGTCACATATTCTTTTTCTTGATCTTTTAAGGAGAAAATCGGTATGCAATATCACCTATATCCTTAATCATATATAGAGTTCGTGGTTTATTGAAGGCTCATGGAGGAGATGACTGACCAATCCTTCTGTCAATAGTTACCCCTCCATTAATTCTTCGTTTTCTTCCATATGCTATTCATTATTATTTTTTCCCTTCTTGAGAGTTACACTATAGAAATAATAAACAGAAAAATATAATGATAATCCTTTTTTTTTTTTTTGTCTTTTTTTTTTTTTTGTGCTGATAACGAACTCTGACCTATTTTCCCCATAGGTCTTCAGTATTTCGATTTTTTCCCCAAACAAAAGGCTTCAACAGTTTACCATAATTATTCACTTGTTACGTAGTGCGAAAAATACCTACAAATTTTAAAAGAGGTCATTTGCATATTTCAGTATATTTAATACCTGCAATGATTAGATACCTTTACTTTACTTTATAAGATTTAAACGTATATACGGCAGGTGTCCTGAAAGTGAATATTTATTGAAATTCATATATGTGTGTATGTATAAATATACATACATACACACATATATATATATATATATATATATATATATATATATATATATATATATATATATGTGTGTGTGTGTGTGTGTGTGTGTGTGTGTGTGTGTGTGTGCATGTATATATCCACACACACACACACACACACATATATATATATATATATACATAACATACATACTACATACATACATACATGTGTGTATACATACGTAAACATGCACACTCACACATATATAATATAAATTTCAACAAATATTCACTTTCGGGACACCTACTGTATAAGTTTTACACCTTATAAGTAATGTAAAGGTATCCATTAAAAGCAGGTGTAATGAAATATAGTGAAATACGGAAATAACCTCTTAAAGGGTATTTTTCTCACTACTTAACAAGTAAATAATCATTGTGCACCCATACATACATACATACATCTATGTGTGGGTGTATGTGTGTGTATTTATGTGTGGGTGTATGTGTGTGTATTCATGTACAGACGGCCAACGAAGAATTGGCGTAGTTTCTTAATTCATTGTTCGTTATGGAAATATTGCTATATGCAGGTGCCAGATTATTTACTTAACAATAAACATAACATTTCCTTTCAAAGGTGCTATACTTGAAATAAATTACATTAGAATAGAGTAAGACTTATTCAACGTATTAAAGATAATTATTTGCAAAGTAAGGAAAATATATACCGATGGGTCTACGACTTCTAATTCTATTCTCAACTCTAGCTTCGTGACAGTCAAGCAGGCATACCGAAAGCATTTTGAAGTTGACTTTGCCTGCCGCTCGAAGGTCTTGACTCAACGTATCGTACTGCACTTGGGGTGGTTGTTGTCATTTCGTCTCCTACAGCCGATAAACAATACATCAAGGCGTTAACATTCTTTGAAAACGATGTTTAATTAAACTAATTTTGTCCTTTGATCAATAAAATAATTTGCCTGACATATTTAGTGGGCCTAAATTGGACTTCTGATTTTCACATGATTAGCCTAGTTCCATTTTCAGCAGTATACTCTCTCGGATACATAATAAATGAATATTTAAATCGACAATAATATTATATATATATATATATATATATATATATATATATATACATATATATATATTTATATTTCTATATACATATATATACTATATATATATATATATATATATATATATATATATAATATATATATATATATATATACTATATAATATATTATATATATAAAAATCTGCTTTATTTGATTATTATTTCCCCCCGTTATTCTTGTTTTGTTAGCCATGTTCGCGCCTTCTTCTTATCATTTTCATAATTGCTTAACATAATTAACTCAGACCTAGCTATTAAAAAAAAAAATCAAACGAATATAATTTAGTCTTTATTTTTTATCGAATTCCTTGCATATCATCCTGTTTCATTTGGACACGTTGGAAAGCTGTGGGAGTCAAAAACTGACAGAATACATTAAGAAAGACTTAATTTCATTAAAGCTTTTCGTAGGTTGATCTTTCTGTAGCTAATTCATTTTCTACTGACTAGAAATTAATTCAAATTAGCTTCATGTATACCTCGACCTACTACCATAAGCATATTATAAAGTAGCTGAAACGATAAGAATATGAAAGGTGACGTTTCTCGTTAAGTCTAGTTCATGTTTTTATTTATTTATTTTTTTTCAAGATTGCTTTAATCAAGGGTTTGGTTGCTCTTTTGATGGGGAATGAAAGATAAAGTTTCTTTGAACAGAAAATATTTTATAACATGCATTTTAAGGCGCCCGTTGTCGGTGCGGGGAATTTTAAAATAACTGTTATCATTACTGATGCTTTCAAGCGATGGAGGTTCGTGGTGAGAAGTCGGCTCGAGTCGCCTGAGATGTAGAAGAGAGCGGATTGTGGCGTATAGGACAGTGATGGAGGGATTAGGCCGATGTTAATAAAGTATCTCCCAATAAAATGTATTCTTTTGAAAGAAAAAAAAAAATGAATGCATAATTGAACTGTTTCCTTCCCTATCCGTGGTATTCACTGGCCACCGATAAAAAAATAAAACAAAACAAAATGAGTAAGCCTAACTGAATCTCTCATCCATCAAAGATACGTTTGTTATTCATTAGACTTATTCATTAGACACCTATCAAAGATTTCAAGTGTAGTTTAAAATTATCTTCCTCTCCATCGAAAGTATTCATCAGACACCAGTCATAAGTGTAAGAGCTAGTCATGATTCCTGGTTCGCAATGTCGTGACGATGCACTAGAATTCAAAATTCACAAATGAATGTTGCTCATCAACGTTTACACTACTGTATTAACTTGCTCTCGTTGTCGTGCTTCGAGGTGTTCCACCTCTAGGACCATGTTCTCAAATTTTGCCGTTCTTTAAACAATTTGATTCATCTATGTATGATTCTCTCCGGTTTATTAAGCTTTTCTTGATATCTCTCCAACCGGAACTTACACCGATGCAGTGCAATAATTGTCTCTCCACTCATCGAGGGATGTTTCTTAGACGCGATAAATGACACATTGACATTAGATTCCCGTGCACATGACATCAAAAGCAAGAGTTAGGTCGCTGGTTCACACTGTTAGGATATCGTTATTTTTTGTTTTGTTTTTCAAATTTGATAGCATTTTGTGAGATTCCAATGTTTTCTGTAAAATTAACAAATGGAATAGTTCAACTACCTTCAACTTAATATTGAAATGATAATTTAAGGAATATGTTTATGCGATACTACTATACTCGAGTTTTTTTTTACATCTGTCCATCCGCCTGTGGTGTTTTTGTATGGTAACCACTGCTGCGTCCCGGGCTTCAAGATAGTTACATTCAACGATTATAATAATATCCTATTTTCGAATATTAACGGTGTAAAATTCACATACAGGTAAAATTATTAAAACACTTTTCAGTTGCAATGTACACCCAGATACCCTTTTATTTAACCTAACAATTACACACAGCGTAACTATTTACCGGGAACGCAGTGTTTTGCCATACACAAACACCATAGGCAGATGGACAGATGAAAAAAACAGAGTATAAGTGATAGGTGTCTCCTATCTATTTGGTAATGTATATCTATGATTGTGATATGACGTTTTTATCACTTCGTTTCGTTCAGGTCAATTTTGCTATATGGAAAATAGTTTACACAATAACTATAACATAATGTTCTAAAAAGATATCAGTGACTGTTTTTTAACGTCATTACATATGATTTCTTTAATCTTTGAGTAGAAAAATCGATAAATAAGGGATGAATCGTCGCGGTCAGGCAAGTGGAACGAAAAATTATTGAAACTCTGCCACGAGTTTTTTGGCCGACAGTACATACATATATATATATATTATATATATATATATATATAGATAATAATATACTATATATTACTATACATATATATATATATATATATATATATATACCTATATATATATATATATATATATGTATATATATATATATAATATGTATATACATATACCATATATATATATATATATACTATACTATACTTATATATATATTATATATATATATATATACTATATATATATATACTATGTATATATATAAGTCATATCACATCACGTGATTTCATAGACATACATCGGGCTACAAATGTCCTTTAATATCTAATTTACTCTACCTTGGAATTAATATATTTTCATATATGCTTAACAGAAGGGGAATTTTATTAGGCGATAATAGAATTGGTGGCGCCCAGGCGCGAACCCAGGACCAGGGCTGCCAGATTTCCACACCAAGGAAATCCACGCTCGGTCAGACAGTTGCCAGTTATGCAATATATTCGACTTTATCGAACAGGAATGTTTAAGTTTATCGTGATCTTGTTAGTGCTCAAAACTTAACGGTATGAATTCCCAACTAATAGTTTTTTCTTTTTTTCTTTTTTTTTTCTTACTGATAAATAAGGATACACTGACCCTTTCCGTTTTTAGTTCTCATACTGTTTAAACATTTAGTTAGATTTTTATTCTAATTTTTTTTATGAGAGGGTAAAAGAAGCAAAACTTCTCAACAACAGTCGGTGATTTGATGATGAAAAACTGGAATGAACTTAATTAATTTGTCGATGAAAAAAGTAACATAGGTGGTTTATAACAAGTTTATATATAAATACATATATAAGGCATCTTAATCACATCATCGTAATGAAATATAACGATAACTTCCTAATGATGTTCAAAATCCGGCATTATTGCCATAAAATATAATGACTAGACTCATATCTTGGGCCAACTAACACTGTTAGTTATAGGTATGGTCGCAAGTGAACTTAGAAAAATAATTATCACTGTATTGTATCATTGCAATTACATAATTACAATCAATTTCATAAAGAATTGAAGCTGCAAATGTAATACTAAGCACCAGTGTTACAACTATGTCTTATTTTTAAGAGTAAAGTAAACTGGCAACGTATCCTGGACCTAGGCTGATGTACTGAACCATTTAATGTTACATGAGGATTTAATTACCACCGCATTATACAATTTCTCACTTTTATCGTTGTTATACACAGTCATTCATTTAGGGCAATATCAACTGACAACGAAATCATGAGCGCTATCATCTATACTGGTAAACTAGGCCTATGAATTTTACTAAGGTCTCACGTTATACGAATTACAGTTATGAAATCATTAAAGCCTGTTCATTTCAAAAATTTATGTCACCATAGTTGTAGAATAACCAAACTGATTATACAGGCACATTAATAATTTTCACATGCAAAAATTGCAGTGTGTATTGCAAAGCTGTAAAGTGCATCGCTGAAAAATAATTTGCTACCAAATGACAGTATGAATGTATGCATATATTTCACAAAAATTTCAAGAAAATATACCATCAAAACTAGCAAATTAAGAATGCTCTCTAGTTTATGAAAAAGAATAAATGTAGATTTTTTTGTTGAGGACCAGATTGAAAAATAATTTTGAAAAGGTAACTGAGGCTGGTTGGAGCTGGAGCCAGCCAGTTCGTACGGTCAAGATCTAGCTTATATTCTAGGTCTTGGTTTGCACACGAATCAACGGTCAGCGTTATACATCTTATAAATATCCAAACGCATCCACAGATTAAATAGGATAAAACTAATTATATATTTTTATGGATATATGTGTGAGACTTATAAAATAGAATAGTAAAAATTTGTCATAACTTATTATTAGATTTTAACTAGCATACGCTTTTTAAGTAAAAAGCGTGGAAATTTTTACGTGTGGATTCCACACTCCACACCTAATCACAATGTGGACAAGATAAGCCGTATTAGTGACGTCATTTCCACACTTCGCAGGTGGAGTGGGTAGCTTCACTGACGTTCCTGGATTTGTATGGTGTCCTGGGTTCGCGCCTGGGCGCCACCAATTCTATTATCGCCTAATAAAATTCCCCTTCGGTTAAGCATATATGAAAATATATTAATTCCGAGTAGTAGTGAATTAGATATTAAAGGACATTTGTAGCTCGATGTATATATATATATATATATATATCTATATATATATATATATATATATATATATATATATATATATATATATATATAAATATATATATATATGACTGGGAAAATTTTTTTGGTTTTTTCCTCCTGAAAATTTAGTTCTTTACAGGATTAAAAAACACCAGTGTTAAATCCAGAAAATTGTTTAAAAAGCATTATTATCGTTAAGGAAGATCTGTCCATTTATACTGGGCAGCGAAAATAATATCGTAGACCTCATTTATAAAAGCATATACCCGTAGGTAAATCACTTATCACTTTATTTAATTAAAAAAACATTAAAAGTTATCACATAGCCATGCATGATACATAACAGCAGTTACTTTTTAGTTACAGTTGAATCTTATGGATTTTCAGTATTAGCAAAAGAAAAATAAGAAAAAAAGAAAAGAAAAATCGCATCCAAAAGTGTACAAAAGTTCATTATGAACTGTATTACTGAACGGACATGTGATCTTGATAAAACAATTAAAGGTTTTGTCTATTTATGCACTAGGCTTCAATATGATTATATATGAAGGCGGTGATTGGTTGATTTGATGATTTATATCTACCAAAAAAATAGCCATAATTACTGATAATATTCTCATTATGAAAGCTAAAAGGACATATAATTGAATTATTAAGGACACCCTGAAAATGCCTTTTATTTCTGCAGTCAGATATACCATCTTTGGTTGGTTGATTTAATGACGTTTATCTACTTAACAACGATCTGATTACAGACCATATTCCCCCATTATAAATGTAAAATTATAGATGGGAAAATAACATCTTGAATGCGAATTTTAACCAAATCCTACAACAACGAATCAGAAGAACTTATTTCTGGCGATAGAAATTAATTTCTCCACGTGGTTAAGCTGTAGGTCCCGTTGCTAAGTAACCAATTGGTTCCCAGCCACGTAAAAATGGCCAGCCATAGGAGAGCTGTTAATCAGCTCAGTGGTCTGGTTATACTAATATATACCTGTTCGCCTACAACTCTCTCTCTCTCTTTCTCTCTCTCTCTCTTTGTTTGCCTGTTTCTCTCGCCCTCTCTCTGGCCTCCCACCTCTCTCTCTCTCTCTCTCTCTCTCTCCTCTTTGTTTGCATGTCTCTCTCCCTCTCTCTGCCCCACCTTTCTCTCTCTGTCCCTCTGTCTCTCTCTGTCTCTCTCATAATTTGCCTGTCTACTCTCCCTCTCTCTGCCACCAACCCTTCTATCTCTCTCTCTCTCTCTCTCTCTCTCTCTAAGTTTGCCTGTTTCTCTCTTCCTCTCTTGCCCCACCTCTCTCTCTCTCTCTCTCTCTCTCTCTCTCTCTCTCTGTGTAGGGGTAGCAGTTATTTGACATTGCTTGTTGCAATCCGTTGCAAACCTATGAATGTCACGTTGTTCTCTGGGATTCAAGTCATTTCACAACACCTGTGGCTTTCCAGGACCCATTCGCCATTGTGAATGGTGAGGCCACTACCACACCGAGGTTATTAGAGGCAGTTGCCTAGAAATGTTAACCGCACCGAGGCAATCTCGTGTATATCTGACGTATGAGAAGGCTAATTTGGTATATTGCAGCCATTTGACAGATGCAGATGTTGATTTATTTCTACATCGTTATCAAGGTTTATAACGTATGTCATGTATCGCTTCGGATTTGATTTGATTTGATTTGCGTTAGTAGATGTTGTTGCTGTAAATCATGGCTCCCACTGACTTTTCAATCTTTTCTTTACCACAGATTTCTTCTGGTGCCCTAATTTCTATTCTTTATGATAAGCTTCTCCTTATTTGCATCCTTCGGTTGTTTCCTGTATATTTGTGTTCGTTTTTGAAGAAGAGTAAGAAGAAGAAGAACAACAACAACAACACCAATAATAATAATAATAATAACAATGATAATATTCTTTGGCTTAAGAGACGAAATAAGGTCTGGTCACTAAGCAGTTGGTTAATTGGACTCTTACAACTGTATTGTTGCAGTATATTTTACTTATTGACGAAAAAAAAATTATATATGATGGTACAAAACTGAAGTAAATCATTCAAAGTCCTCTTATCTAATTCTCAAAGAAAAAAATATTATATCTCCTAATCTATTGATAACACATAATCTATGAACTTCTTTCCACAATGTCAGAATGTAAGCTTCTTTCGAAAACCTTCTATTCCTGAATTCAATCCAAATTTTATTTACTTTTTTGTTGTTGAAAATATAAGAAACTTTTCTTTTTTATGTGTAAGTAACTAATCAGGTGTTCAGTTTTGTTTGAACTGACCGAATGCCATGGTAGGGTGTTTCGTCCGTTAAAACCAATTGTTCATTTTCACCAAACCAGAATGAAAGCAATGAAGAAATTAAACGAATTCATGAAATCATTTTTCATCGCTGAAACAATGAGTATATAATATGTTTCAAAGGCACCAGAGAGAGCTGTGATTGTTTACGTATAGTGGATTTTAAAATGACTTTTATTTTGTGCGGGGAGTCGACTCTAATCCCATTCTTGTTGGAAGGATTTGCTCCATCAGCGTGAATCAGTTTCAAACCGTGTAGCAGAAACGGATCAAAATAATGCGCTCTATGAAAAGCTTGCCTGTACTAAAGGGTAAAAAGAGATAACTTTGCTTAATGCCCATAATAACTTAAAAAAAAGTAAGAAAAATCGGCAAAATTTCTTCGGCGCCATCGAGTTTTCTGTATAACGAATAATGCTGTATAAAACCATCAGCTACGACCGGTAGCGCTTCAGTTGCTTCCCAGATTCTGTAGAGTGAGGGTGCGTCCCACTCCTTCGAAAAGCGCTGCCAGATGCACGATCCATGGCTAACTTTAACCTTAAATGAAATAAAAATGACTGAGGCTAGAGGGTTGCAATTTGGCATGTTTGGTGACTGGAGGGTGAATGATCAACATACCAATTTGCAGCTCTCTAGCCTCTGTAGTGTTATAGATCTGAGGGCGGACAGAAGTAGCGCTGACGGACAAAGCCGGCGCAATAGTTCTCTTTCACAGCAAACAAAAAAATGATTGTCATCTAATTTTCAGAATCCTACTGTTCAGATTAACCGCACCGTGCTGGTGGTGGGATAATCCCCGCCACTAATAACATTTTCTGTAAGCTTGGCTCATGTTTTTGTCGCCTCCTGAATTATTAACGGAGATTAAACGAAAACAGTTTCCAAAGGGAGAAGGAAAAATAACGTAAAATGATCCCCCCCACTAAAAAAAAAATGAATGCTTAGTATTCCTTTTGTTGCAAACGTTAAAGGAAACTGAAGAATGATGAGAATTTTACATAAGAGATTTTCAAGTACGACAACCATCTTTGAAAACTTACATATATATATATACTATATCTATATATATAATATATATATATAATAATATATGATAAACATATATATATATATGTTTATACACACACACACATATATATATCTATTAATAATATATATATATACATAATATATATATTTATTTATTCATTCATTCATTTATTTACTTATACACCCCACCCACCCACCCACCAACATCTATCTATAATTATATATGGTATCTATATATATATATATTATATATATATATATATATATATATATCTATATCTATATAAATATATCTAACACAGTAGATGTTCCAGATTACGGTTGGTGTTTTTCCCGGTTCTGAGAACCTTTAAGGATGTTGAAATTAATTTTGATCAATATTTTTCGTTATCAATGCATTTAGCTGAAAAAAAGAAGTAGTAGTTACTAGTTATATTATATTTTAACAGCTATCATAAAGATAAAATCGTTATCATATTCGTGGTGCGAATTTACCGGCCCGTAAGGGACCTTAATCGAGCTGAAGTGTTTTAAAGCAAATAAGACGCTATATTTTATTAGAAATAATTGTTCTGTATTATTTAACATGCACATTATTCATTTTTTACATTTACATTCTAATGAATAAATCATAAATTTCATATGCTAAAATTCGTGTATCATTAACTCAACGCGAAACACCCTTTTCAGACCGTTTTAGGCTTTTCTATAGATCTTTCCTGCCTCCACAACAAGAACAACAACAACAACAACAGCAACAACAAAATAGTTTATAGGCTTACTCTCCAAGTAAGCGGTAACGAACACTGCTTATTCTGTGTCTAATCCAAGAATATTACCTTTGAAATAAAAGAATAAATTACTAGTTTATCTGCTTCCTAAAAAAAAAACAATTTTACGCCAACAATGTCATTTATCCTAATCCTTACAGACCTATTAACGCTGTTTTCCTCTATGGAATTAATGCTTAAAGAGGATAATCTGTATCATGCGGTAAACCTTTCAAAATAATCGTTTATAATACCGAGTAAACTTTCCTCTGGTTTTAAAGGATGAATTCGAAAATATTCCAATTCATATTTTTATCTTAAAACATAACTTCATACTTAGTTTATTTACTAGAGCCCTTATCATTATAATTCATTTTCCATTGCAGGGAAGAGCCAATATGTCGGGGGTAATAAATAATACAGCAACCACAACATTCCAATTCATATTTCTATCTTAAACCATAAATTCATATTAGCTCATTTGGGGGAGCACTTTACATTATAATTAATTTTCCAGGGCAGACGGGAGGGCTAGTATGTCTGGCATACTAAATAATACAGCGACCACAATATTCCAATTCATATTCTATCTTAAACCACAACTTCATACTTAGTTTATTTACTGGAGCCCTTATCATTATAACTTCATACTTAGCTCATTTGGGGGAACCCTTATCATTTTAATTCATTTTCCAGTGCAGGGAAGAGCCAGTATGTCTGGCATACTAAATAATACAGCTACCACAATATTCCAATTCATATTTCTATCTTAAACCACAACTTCATACTTAGTTTATTTACTGGAGCCCTTACCATTACAACTTCATACTTAGCTCATTTGGGGGGATCTCTTATCATAATTCATTTTCCATGGCAGGGGAGATCCAGTATGTTTGGCATACTAAATAATGCAGCGACTACAATATTCTAATTCATATATATCTTAAGCCATAAATTCATACTTAGCTCATTTGCTGGAGCCCTTATCATTATTACTTCATACTTAGCTCATTTGGGGGAGTACCTACCATTATAATTCATTCACCAGAGCAGGGAAGAGCCAATATGTCTTGGATAATAAATAATAAAGCGACCACAATATTCCATTTCATATTTCTATTTTAATCCACAACTTCATACTTAGTTTATTTACTGGAGCCCTTATCATTATAACATCATACTTAGCTCATTTGGGGGATCCATTATCATTATAATTCCAGTGCAGGGAAGAGCCATTATGTCTAGGATAATAGATAATACAACGTCCACATCTAGTTATGGAAACTCCTCATTAAGTAGTAGTCCAGTGTACATATTGAGAGATTACTAACGTTCCAGCAGCTGCAATGGCCATGAATATTTGATATTGTACGTTAACGAGATGTTTCCTTAAACACATGGAATAATTAAGGAAAGGAAATATCTAAAAATGGAAAATTAAATGGAGAAATATTTAGATTTCCTTCGAATATACGAGCATTGTGCAAAATGGAATCGAAAGTATATTGACTTGAAATAACATATTTCATTGCTACCTGCGTAAACGAAGATCTCATTAGGTTTATGGAGACAAAACAACAACAACAACAACAACAACAACAATAATAATAATAATAATAATAATAATAAAATAATAATAATAATAATAATAATAATAAAAATGGTAATTTTTATTACTTTTATTATAATTATTATTCGGAAGATTCTTTCAGGTCAGTTTAAATTAGTAATGATT
>NC_061110.1:19647586-19648746 GCF_015104395.2 Macrobrachium nipponense | reverse complement strand
GATTTATTATGCATTATCATAGCAATGGAAAAAATAATCTGTACACATCATATTCCACTCGACGATTTAATATATATATCATAGCAACACAAATAATGTACACATCATATTCCACGCGGCAATTTAATTTAGAATATATTCATAGCGACACAAATAATACAATCATTCACGCCATATTCCACTCGGCGATGTAATATAAAATATATCCATAGCAACACATATTCCACTCGACGGTATAATCTAGAATATAGTCATAGCAACATAAATAATCTTACACATCATATTCCACGCGGCAATTTACTATATAAAAAATATATTTGAAGATGAGAATGTCATCAATAAGTCACCTAACTGCACGTGACAAATATATACGTAGCTAGCCACGTGAAAGGTGAAAAATGAAAGACCATTTTAATAAGTATGTCATACTTTCATTAATATGCTCGACACAGGCAGAGCAACGCCTTCTTTCCTCGCGACAATTATCGGAAAGGTCTCCATAACAGATGCCATTTGGCTGAGCTTGTAATTCCTTGCTAAACTTCCTGTGTCCATTTTCGAGGCAATATCTCCCTCCCTTAAGACCGCTTCATCTTGCATCTTTGATGGAATATCCATTAGTGATGTGTGATATTGCTCAGTTAGTCCATGGAAGCTTCTCATGCACATTCGGATAAATGGAATAGGTGCTTAAGCCTTATAGGAAGCAAGGCGTCATCCAGCCTTCAGTTTAATCGGGACGCTGTAAGATTTTCCCATCATGCATATTCCTAACTTTTAACGTAAGTTAAAATGTGCTAAAATCTAAGGTCAAATAGAGCCTTGTTTCACGTGCGAAAATTAAAATGAATACGCTATATTTTAATAGAAATAATTTTTTTGTATGGATATATATATACAGTACAAGTGTACTGTGTATAAAGATTGGGGATCACCATATTAAATTTTAAAAATTACCATTTTTCATTCATTTATATGTATTTTCATATTTAACTATTGATTGAAATGCGGATTTCAGTAAGACATTACGTAATTATTTTGAATTTCATATTGCATTCGGCTGAGATAGATAATTTTCATCACTCGGTGTATTTTCTTCCAGATCTTTTTTCAGTAGAGCACGTTCCATGTTTTTTTTTCTTTTTTCGTAGACTGTAGAG
>NC_061110.1:19620086-19637586 GCF_015104395.2 Macrobrachium nipponense | reverse complement strand
GATCGTGTCCTTCATCTCTTGGTGTTTTATATCCCCTCCTTCCATTATTCCCAGGTATTTGTATCCTGTCTCATCTATGTGTTTGATGTTGCTCCCATCTGGTAGCTTTAGCCCTTCAGTTTTCTCGTTACTTTGCCTTTTTGTATGTTGACTAAGGCGCATTTTTCTATTCCAAACTCCATCCTGATGTCCCCAGATACAATCCTTACAGTCTGGATTAGGGTATCTATTTCCTTGATGCTCTTACCATATAGCTTGATGTCGTCCATGAACATCAGATGGTTGATTCTGTTGCCTCTTTTCTTGAGAGGAATCATGGCTACTACGAAGAGTAGTGGGGACAGTGAGTCGCCCTGGAAGATCCCTCCCTTCCTGATATTAACCTCTGCTAGTCTTATTCCAGAGCTTGTAAGTATTGTATTCCAGTTGCGCATTGTATTTTTGAGGAAGCTGATGGTGTTTTCCCCTGCCCCATATATTTTCAGGCATTCTATTAGCCATGTGTGTGGTATCATGTCGAAGGCTTTCACTGATGATACCTGTTAGTAACTTCCACATTATTGGTAGGCAGGTGATAGGCCTGTAGTTACTGGCTATATTTCCCTTACTCTTGTCTTTTTGTACTAAGGATGTTCTTCCTGTGGTCATCCATTTGGGTGCTTGGTGATTTGTGATACAATGCTGGAGCTGTTCTGCTATTCGTGGGTGTAGGGCCTTGAAGTTTTTGAGCCAGTATCCATGGACTTCATCGCGACCTGGGGCTTTCCAGTTTGGCATTTTCTTTAGTTGGTGTCTGACTGTGTCTGTCGTGATGTCTGTTTCTTCTTCCTTGACTTCCTGGAGCCATGTTGCATGTTTGTTGTGTGATACCGGGTTGCTCCATATGTTTTCCCAGAGTCTCTTACTTGGTTCGGCTTCAGGAATTTCTGGGTGGTTGTCTTCCCCTCTTAGTTGGCTGTATAGTCTTTTCTGGTTGGTTCCGAATAGTTTGTTCTGTTGGTATCCCTTATTCCTGTTCATGTACCGTTGGATCTTATGTGCTTTGGCCTTAAGCCTCTGTTTTACATCTTCTATTGCGTTGTTTTAGTCCCCTCTCTTGTACTTTGTATTTCTCGTTGAGTTCCTCCCTTGTTTTCTTGCTTCTTAGCCTTTTTTCTGCCATCTCTTTCAGTTTACTCAAGTCAGATCTCATCACCATGATTTGCTTTTCCAGGCGCCTTTTCCAAGGAGGTTGCTGTTTTGGTTTCTGTTGGGTTGGTTGTGTTGGTGGCGTTGGTGTTCGTGTCCCCATCAGTTCTGCTACTAATCTTGCTCCTGCATATACCAAGTTATTTGTTTCTGTGATACTGGTGGTGTGTATTATGCCCATTATTTCATTGACCTCACTTGTTTTCTCCCTTAATTTCTTGGTGTTGTAGGCTTTCGTGGAGGGGATCTTTGTTCTCTCTGTATCTGGCTTCATCCATTGTCTGATCTTTTCTACCCATTCCGTCCTCTCTGTTACTTCGTCGGAGTTTCTTCGTGTGTCGTTGTTGATACCTCATCCTCCCTGTCGTCTTCTGTGGCATCGTCTCTCAATTCGTCTTCGTGTAATTCGTTGTCGTGTGACATTTCCCTTTCCAGTTCTTCTCTTTCTGTTGGGGAGAGCCAGTTCTTTTTCTTTATATTTCTTACTTGGTCTGCCAGCCTCTGCTCTGTTTGGGGGGTGTTATTCCTCTCATTCCAGATGTTGACCAATCTTCTTCTATATCCTCTCTCCGTCGGGTTGCTTCTGATATAGCATCTCCATATTTCTTTATTTTCTTCTCTTGTCCATTTCTTCCTTTTTGCTTCTGTAGCTCCAATCTCAGGCTGTTGATGACTGTCGTTGTGGTGATCAGTTGCTGGATGACGACCTCCAAGTACCTGACCGTCTTCCCCTTCAATTGGGTTGAATACCTGGTTGCCGGACGAAGCTCCTCTGTTGCCAGAGGTTCCATTTACGTCGTTGTCGTTTATTCCTTCATTTCTTTCCATCATTGCTGAGTTTTGCTATTTAACCCATAGCTGGACCCTACCCCATCAGGGATAGGTACTCATTTACAGCTGAGTAGACTGAGGAAATTATGGTAAAGATCCTTTCCCAAGGAATCAACGCCGAGGAGAGCGGTCACCCATCCAACGACTGACCAGCCCCAATGTTGCTTAACTTGACTTAAGTCCATTGACGACCTAACCCACTCCTCCACGGCGCCATTATTATTATTATTATTATTATTATTATTATTATTATTATTATTATTATTATTATTATTATTATAACATCCATGATTGTTATACCACGAAAGTATTTTCATGGTGAGTACACATTTTATTATAATCATTATTATTTCAATATTATTAACCAATATTACTGTATTACCATTATTATTGATATTATTATTATATATATTTTTTTATTATTATTATTATTATTATTATTATTATTATTATTATTATTATTATTATTATTATTATTATTATTATTATTATTATCATCATCATTATTATTATAATTATTATTATTATTATTATTATTATTATTAATTATTATTATTATTATTATTATCACATCTATTGCTGTTATAACACGAATATAATAACACTTTATTATCCTTTTACACATTTAATTATGGTTTAAGTGCTGGTTATGAATAAAATATACACAAATGTGGGGGGTTAGGCGTACATTTTGAATGCTAGCGCACAAGCGCACCCCACAATATTTTTTTAATTTTCACAAAAAATTTATAAAGGGTAGGGCTTTCATATGAAACTTAGTTTAAATCAATATCTTTCTTAGAAGCAGAGTAATGAATGCTAGACTTTGAGGGCAATTTACTCATTTTTAACAAAGTGGCGTTTACCACCTTGTGGTTCTGAGGCCCTCATATATATATATATCTTATATATATATAATATATATAATATATATATATATATATATATATATATATATATATAGTATATATATATATATATATATATATATAGATAGTATATATACTATATTATATATATATATAATAATATATAATACATCATGAAACATTCAGGGGGAGTCCCGGAAGACAGCAGTCTAAGAAGCATGCTTTATTTATATGAGAAACGTTTCATGTTGCTTCCACACGTCATCAGTCTGCAATAATTAAAATTTTTTTAACATAATAAATTACAAGTTAAAAGCACAAATTATTACCACAAAAAATCAGCTAAAAATAACTTAAAACTTTAAAATAAAAAAGAAAACATGAGTAAGTGAGGAAGGTTACCTATTCAAGGAAAGGAAAAGAGCCAAGTGACCACAACAGTTCATACATGCCCAGACAACACTTAGGCCAAAGAGAGAGGAGACGAAGAAACATTAGAATTTAAGCCTGGAGAGAGGTGCTAGATAAATAAAGACTCAAGGATCGTTAAGTAGGTTGTTTGTTTAGTAGTCCCTATTATTGAAAAATGCTTTTTTCCACAGTAATTTTGCATTTGGATGCACGCAGTCCTTATATTGGAAAATTCGGGATTGGATATTCTTGACCGTCTCCTATAACTAAGACCTAGATGGCTATAATAACGAACCTGCAACAGCCTTCGAGAGGATCCAACGTAACTACCAAGGCATCTTGGGCATTGAAATTTATATATTATGTTGGATCTCATGAATTCTTGAAGCTTGTCCTTATAACTGAAGAAACCTCCAATTTTCTTAGGGTTTATAGGAATGAGGTTTAATTTCAAAAATCCTAGTTCGTTTTCTATAATTTGCTTAACCTTGGAACGTAAATTGTCGAAGTGAATAAACGGAATTGGTGCATACAAAGTTAATTTTGGAACGTTAAAGTTTAATGTAGATTTGGAAACATACCTTGCTAACATTTTGTTGATAATACTAAAAACTAAATTTCTTAGGAATGAGTTTTTAGTGAAATAATCAAATAAAAATTCGATTTCAATATGAAAAGAGGCCCAGTCTGAGGTATATCTAAGTGCTCTTAAAACAAGAATGGTGATTGCATTTATTTTAAAAGAATGAAAACTTGAACTAAAAGAATTGGAAGGTGCCTAAACCTGTAAAGGTATTTTTCCTGAAAACAGAAGTACTAAAACCTTGGTTATGTCTAATAACCTTAACCTCTAAAAATGCAAGAGTTTTGTCCTTTTCTTGTTCTAAAGTAAACTTCATGTTAGGATGTATGTTATCAACATATTCCAAAAATAATTGACATTGCCGGGAACGTTTGAATAAGGTAAATGTATCAGCAATATAAATATTCTTCCTCCAAATGACCCATAAAAAAGTTTGCAAACAACGGGCCTGATGGGGACCCCATAGCAACTCCCCCGAACTGCAGGTAGAGTTGCTTATTAAAATGAAAGTTGAATCTTGCACAGGAAGTTCTAAAGCGGTTTTAAAAAGCTGTCTATTAAAACCATAAAAAAATTCAGCATCACTAAAAACCTTATTTAGGATAATCTGAATGGTTTCAGAAACAGGTACGTTAATGAATAAGGACTCAACGTCTAGGCTAGGCTTAAATAGTTCACCATCTTGTAACAGCACTTGCTGTTGAAAATCAAAACCATTCTTTAAAGTAAATTTCGATATAGAATATTCGTTTAGATACGTGTCAATAGACCAGACGTGACGTTGATTGACAAAATCAAGAAGAAAGTATCACTCATTGATGTCGCAATACCATGGGACACCAGAGTAGATGAAAAAGAAAGAGTAAAAAAATTGAAAAGAAGGATATATGATATACCAGTGAAATTTTACCCTTAATCATAGGGACACTAGGCACGATCCCAAGATCCCTGAAAAGGAAACTAGAAAAACTAGATGCAGAAGTAACTGCAGGACTCGTGCAGAAGCGTGTGCGACTAGGAACAGCGGACATAGTGAGAAAAGTGATGGACTCCTCAGGAGGCAGGATGCAGCCCAGAGCCCCACACTATGTAAACTACCCAGTCGAACTGGATGACTGTTGTTTTTGTTTTTTGTTTTTGTTATAATCAATTTATTGCGCCCATTGGCGTCAGACTTTTAAGTACATGGTAATACAGTAATATTGTTTACATCTACATTGTAATTAAGTTATGCCTAAAGAATAAAAAAATAAAGTATATACAGACATTTAAGTACATATTAAAACAGTATTGTTTACATCTACAGCACATAATGAAGGTTATACAAAGGAATACAAAATAAAGTATAGACAGATATTTAGTACATATTAAAAATAATATTGCTCATTTCTATATATTAAAGATTATACAAATGAATTCATATGGAATACCAATTAAAATTTAGTTTGATTTCATAGGTAGGTTGTACCTATCTTTAATTAGTATTACTAAACAGCTGATTATTTAGTATCCACCAAAGTGAGGATGGCGCATGAGGATCTCATCGAGCAAATTATTATCTGTCAATAATTTTTTTACATATATCAACTACTGTGAGTCTTTGGGGTAATATGTCACTAACAAGTGGACATTCCAGGCAATAGTGTTCCAGGGTGTTGGCGTTGGGTGTGTCACATAACCTACAGGAGGAGAAGTGAGGAACTCCATCTTGCTCAGCCACCTGCCAAACTGGTCGCCAACCCAGCCGAAGACGCGCACAAACCACTTTATTTTGACGAACCATGAGTAGGTGAGCGAGCAGCTTGGCGCACCATTTTTCTGCAGCACAGGAGAGATGGACTGGGAGCATCAGCATCTGGAGGATCCAGCTGACAGGCAGCCTTTGCGAGATGGTCAACGGTGTTGTTAGCCAGAAGACCCACGTGAGAGGGAATCCATAGGAAGTGCACTACCAGTGAGCTCATGTTGGCCATGCCTAGTTGCCTATGTATTTGTGTAACCAGGGGTTGGTATGCTAGCTTATGTGATGAAAGGGCTTGGAGTGCTGGTTGCGAGTCGCAGATGATCAAGCCGTTGTTTCTGGTACGTGTGATTAAAATAACTGCATCTAGAAGTCCATGTAGTTCACAATACGTGGAGCTTGATGACTTTGGGAGGCGACGGCCTGTCCAGCCCTTTGGTGGGGTTCCAAAGTGGGGAGAAAACAGCACATCCAGCACTGCCATCCTGCTGTAGGGAGCCGTCTGTGTAGAGGTGATGGGCTACACATTTGAAAGGGATGAGGATAGTCTGTCGATGGTCTCCAATGCACGTTGTTGTTGAAGTTGAGGCAAGTCAGTCTAGAGACTGGAGTGTAAGAGATTGCTGGCACGGAGGAGTCTGCCAGGGTGCAAGGCCATGATCCATGTTCTCCGCCACGATGTTGATGTCAAGCCCATGAATGCTTGAACAGACAGTACTAGCTAGTGTGCGTCCCTCCTGGCGTAGTTGTGGACGAGGTGCATCTAGATCGAGAGAAGTTCTGATGATGTTTGAATAGTGAGGAGACAGGCGAGGGTAATACAGGCATTTGATACTGAAGGAGGTGACATTGGAGTATATTCGCTCAACGAGTGGAGGGAGACGGAGTTCATGTTGCATGTTTACAATTCTAGTGGATGCTGGACAACCTAGAATGAATCTCATTGCTTGGTTCTGGAATTTTTCAAGCGGCTGTAGAGTTGATCTGGAGAGTTGACATAGTGCAGGGGAAAGATAATCTATCACTGAGCGGATGAAAGCAATATATATGGTTCTGGCAACTGGGATAGATACTCCTGCAGAATAATTAGTAAGCCACTTGAGAGGAGTCAGGCGTCGCTGTAAAACCCGGCCAGCAGATCTTGAACAATGGATGTACTCTCTGTCTTGCTGGAATGGATGGTGTAATTTGCACTGGCGCTCCCAATAAATATATTGTGTGCATAAAGGTACAACATTGTTCCCCATAGTAAATTCTGGTAGATTCCTTGCTGGCCTTGGGGATAAGATTTTACTTTTTCCTGGGGAGATGATAAGACCACAGGAGGATGCTGATTCGTAGAAGGAAGAAAGGAAGCGTTGCAAGTGATCCGGGGAGTTGAATGAATGCAAATATTGTCTGTGTAGCAAGTGATGGTTGTGTTATCAGTATCAGGAAGTAAGGAAAGAAGGTGATGTAGGAGGATATTAAATAAAAATGGACTAAGTACTCCCCCTTGTGGAGTACCAAGTTTCAAGTTCCCTTGCAGTGCTCAATGTTCCCTTAAACAGCACTCAAGAGACTCTATTTCGAAGATAACCATGTATCCACTTCAAAAGGTTTCCCTTGATTCAAAAATCAATAAGCTGGTCTAAAATAATGTCTCTATTTGCAACATCAAATGCACTTTTCAAATCAATGAAGGCTACAACACTGGTTGGGGAGAGACGAGTGTAGAGCTCCATGAGACAATGATGTGTTCCTCGTTGGGGTAGGAAGCCGTATATTCTAGACGAAAGCTTATCTTGCAGCCGGAACATAAGGCGTGAGAGGAGAATACGTTCAAATACTTTGCAGAAACAGGAGGTGAGGGAGATAGGACGAAATTTGTCAGTGCCAGGCTTGGGAACGGGTACAATTGTACTATGAGTCCATGCTAGGGGCACATATCCCAGGCAGAGGCAGAGGAGAGGGTTGCCAGGTATTTTTATGAGTGTGCAAAGGACTGCATAGGTGATGCCATCATCACCAGGAGCTGACTTCTTACTCCTTGCTAAGGCACATCGTAGCTCTCCCTTAGTTATGGGTACATCGTCCTCTTCATCACTGCTTAGTAAGGCGGAACTGAGACATAAGGCACGATGGTTTTTTTGTGAAGAGAGAGTCTCGTATATGAGCTGGAAGTTGATGGTTCGTGACTGTGCTGACCACTCATCAATAAGGTCCTGTGCATACTGAGCAGGGCTGTGGTGGAGGACACTTGTTGGGGGTTTCTTCTTCACAATCCTGTTGATGAGGTGCCACATGGAACCGATGCTTGTTTGATGGTTGATGCTGTCTGTTAATTTGTGCCAGGAATCTGTTTGTACACATTGCTGTAAAGCAACTAGATAATCTCTCAATAGTTGATACTGGTGCAGTGTCTCAGGACTTGGTTGTCTCATAAAGGCAAGGCCATCATCCATTGCCTTCTTTTCTGCCTGAGAAATTCGATTATCCAGTGTCATAGCACCAACACGATGCCTGATGTGAGGCTTTCTGATATATTGTGTGTGGAAAGCATGTGTGGTACTAACGAGTAAGGAGTAAAGTTTCTCCGGACAGTGGAGGTCAAATGTGGGTCGAAGGTTAGTCATATATGAAATGTACGTAGGCTGGTACTTAGGCGGAATTGTGATGCAAGTGCAATTGTGTATTGGAGTATGTGTAGCGGGAAGGGAATATTGGATGCTGAGACCAATGTGATCAGAGAAGAGCGTAGGAAATGTTACACAATTGACTAGGGAAGGTACGAGTCCACAGGTCAAGATGTGATCCAAAGTACCACCTCGTGCATGTGTAGATCCACCAGTGTCCCAACGGGTCAGTTGATTTCGACGAATGTATCCTAGAAGTAGGTTCCCGTTGCGGTTCACAGTGTCAACAAGATCTCCCAAGTCTGGATGACGGGCATTAAAATCTCCCATGTAAACCATACCACGAAGGGTTGGGGCTGGAAGCTTGGCTGTATTTATCCTACTTTGTGCTGCATATACATTGCACAGTCGTATGGTGCCTCCACCAACAGTAATCTCAAATAATTGAAATTTTGTATCTTCATCCTCAGGGTTTGGGAGAAGTCTATGCTGAATTGAAGTGCATATATAGGTGATGAGGCCATGTCTTACTAAATGGACATAGGACACATAGCCAGTGAGCGAGGGAGCTTCTTCCCTTGGCTGAGCATTACCAACAAAAGTTTCCTGAATTAGAATAACATCTGGGTGGTGACTATGTACAATTCCCTTAAGTGCAGAAAGTTTTGCCCAGTTTGTAATACCACAGGCATTCCACGAGATGATATTAAGCTTCACTTGGTTATCGAACATGTCCCTTGGAAGAACGGCGACTAGATGAAGAGGCAGTGGTGACACCGGTATGAATTGGTGGTGTATCATGTGGCAAAGGTCCTGTATGGGGATTAGTAACACTCAAGACGTGTAGCAAGTGAGTCAAGTTTCTCAGTGAGTGTAGTAACTGATGTGATAACAACCTGCTGAGCTTCAACAAGAGATTGTAGTGTGCTATCATTAGTAGCAAATTTAGAAGTTAGATTGTCAAAGGAGGTTACGAGACTGTCGATGCGAGTGTCCATGCTCTCTAAACGAGATTCAATGGCTTCAAAACGTGATGTAAGGGAGTCACACCGAGACTTGAGGACATCTACAGCATTACGAAGTGTAGTCACTTGTGAGGAGGCAGTAACAGTGGGTTTGATTGATGGCACTGGAAGCTGTTGTGCAATAAGCTGGTTCGATGCAGAGCCTGAACGCCTGGTACAGCCATGCCACACATTGACTCCAGGCTCATTACATCTCGGGCATTTCCAATGCGAGGAGTCCGGTGTAGGTAGAGGTAATGAGGTTGATGTTGATGCCGAAGAACTGTCAACCACTGTGGGTGGTACAGGGGGCCAATGAGGGCAGGTCCGACTGTCATGCTCAGCAGCACAAAATGCACACTTTTCAGGGGCAGCACAGTATCGTGAGATGTGACCGATACCCCAGCATTTGAAGCACCACGGCTTTTCGTCTAGCATTCTGCGTAGTTCACATGATGGTAGACAAGGGAGGAAGGAGAAGTTAACAAAAGGTGGGGGTTGGATCTGGGTGGCTCCAAGTAATGACAATACGATTGATGGACTTCCCATCCTGTAGGAAACGACGTACAGTGTGCACCCGTCAGTTCCTTAGCTAATGAAGGGTCTACATCCACAGGATATCGAGTGATGAGATATGTAGGGAACTTACGGGGTCTGTTTACAGCATCCTGAACATCTAACACAAGTGACAGAACCTCACCACCCTTGACCCTATTTATGATATCCAGGCGATGCCTCGAAATGTATACAAATCGAGAAGTGACCGCAGACATTTTAACTTCAGCCAATTCCCGATCGAGGCTGAACATCTTGGTAACCTCCGATAGCCAGCAAAGCTTCACATTAATCCCCCAGATTCTCTCTTAATAAGAGCTTTATGTATTCAGCACGTGGAGCAAAGGCAGGGAGAATAGTTTGTAGCCATGGTAGGTATAATCTGAATAGCAGGTCTAGGCAGGGAACTATTTAGAACTTTATTTTGAGAGGAAGAAGCATCACACTTTGTAGTTTTAGCAGCAAGGGATGATGGTTCAATTACTGCTATCTGAATCATGCTCCATACATCCAGATACAGAGAGAACCAAGATCCCCTCCATGAAAGCCTACAGCACCATGAAATTAAGGGAGAAAACAAGTGAGGTCAATGAAATAATGAGACTAATACACACCACCAATATCGCAGAAACAAATAACTTGACATATGCAGGAGCAAGATTAGTAGCAGAACTGATATTAATATGAACACCAACACCACCAGCACAACCACCCAACAGAAACCAAAACAGCAACCTCCTTGGAAAAGGCGCCTGGAAAAGCAAATCATGGTGATGAGATCTGACTTTAGTAAACTGAAAGAGATGGCAGAAAAAACGGCTAAGAAGCAAGAAAATAAGGGAGGAACTGAATGAGAAATACAAAGTACAGGAGAGGGGACTAAACAACACAATAGAAGATGTAAAACAGAGGCTTAAGGCCAAAGCACATAAGATCCAACGGTACATGAACAGGAATAAGGGATACCAACAGAACAAACTATTCGGAACCAACCAGAAAAAGACTATACAGCCAACTAAGAGGGGAAGACAACCACCAAGAAATTCCTGAAGCCGAACCAAACATCTGGAGCAATCCGGTATCACACAACAAACATGCAACATGGCTCCAGGAAGAATCAAGGCTGAAGAAACAGGGAGAATAAAAACAAAGATTCACTGACATCACGACAGACAGTCAGACACCAACTAAAGAAAATGCCAAACTGGAAAGCCCCAGGTCCCGATGAAGTCATGGATACTGGCTGAAAAACTTCAAGGGCCTACACCCAAGAATAGCAGAAACAACTCCAGCATTGTATCACAAATTACCATGCGCCCAAATGGATGACCACAGGAAGAACATCCTAGTCCAGAAAGACAAGACAGGGAAATATAGCCAGTAACTACAGGCCTATCACCTGCCTACCAATAATGTGGAAGTTACTAACAGGTGTCATCAGCGAAAGGCTATACAACTACCTAGAGGATACAAACACCATCCCCAACCAACAGAAAAGCTGCAGAAAGAAGTGTAGGGGCACAAATGACCAGCTCCTGATAGACAAAATGGTAATGAAGAACAGTAAGAGAAAGAAAACCAACCTAAGCATGGCATGGATAGACTATAAGAAAGACTTCGACATGGTACCGCACACATGGCTAATAGAATGCCTGAAAATATATAAGGCAGAGGAAAATACCATCGGCTTCCTCAAAAATACAATGCGCAACTGGAATACAATACTTACAAGCAGAGGTTAATATCAGGAGAGGGATCTTCCAGGGCGACTCACTGTCCCCACTACTCTTCGTAGTAGCCATGATTCCCATGACAAAAGTACTGCAGAAGATGGATGCTGAGTACCAACTCAAGAAAAGAGGCAACAGAATTAACCATCTGATGTTCATGGACGACATCAAGCTGTATGGTAAGAGCATCAAGGAAATAGATACCCTAATCCAGACTGTAAGGATTGTATCTGGGGACATCAGGATGGAGTTTGGAATAGAAAAATGCGCCTTAGTCAACATACAAAAGGGCAAAGTAACAAGGACTAAAGGGATAAAGCTACCAGATGGGAACAACATCAAACACATAGATGAGACGGGATACAAATACCTGGGAATAATGGAAGGAGGGGATATAAAACATCAAGAGATGAAGGACACGATCAGGAAAGAATATATGCAGAGACTCAAGGCGATACTCAAGTCAAAACTCAACACCGGAAATATGATAAAAGCCATAAACACATGGGCAGTGCCAGTAATCAGATACAGCGCAGGAATAGTGGAATGGACGAAGGCAGAACTTCGCAGCATAGACCAGAAACGAGGAAACATATGACAATACACAAAGCACTACACCCAAGAGCAAATACGGACAGACTATACATAACACGAAAGGAAGGAGGAAGGGGACTACTAAGCATAGAGGACTGCGTCAACATCGAGAACAGAGCACTGGGGCAATATATGAAGACCAGTGAAGACAAGTGGCTCAAGAGTGCATGGGAAGAAGGACTGATAAAAGTAGACGAAGACCCAGAAATATACAGAGACAGAGAAAGACAAGCAGAACAGAGGACTGGCATAACAAACCAATTCACGGACAATACATGAGACAGACTAAAGAACAAGCAATGGCTACTGAGGGGAGAGCTCAAGAAGGAAACTGAAGGAATGATAACAGCGGCACAAGATCAGGCCCTAAGAACCAGATGTGTCCAAAGAACGATAGATGGAAATAACATCTCTCCCATATGTAGGAAGTGCAATACGAAAAATGAAACCATAAACCACATAGCAAGCGAATGTCCGGCACTTGCACAGAACCAGTACCAAAAAGAGGCATGATTCAGTAGCAAAAGCCCTCCACTGGAGCCTGTGCAAGAAACACCAGCTACCTTGCAGTAGTAAGTGGTACAACACCAACCTGAAGGAGTGACAGAAAACGATCAGGCAAAGATCCTCTGGGACTATGGTATCAGAACAGATAGGGTGATACGTGCAAATCGACCAGACGTGACGTTGATTGACAAAATCAAGAAGAAAGTATCATCATTGATGTCGCAATACCATGGGACACCAGAGTTGAAGAGAAAAAAGAAAGGGAAAAAAATGGATAAGTATCAAGACCTGAAAATAGAAATAAGAAAGGATATGGGATATGCCAGTGGAAATTGTACCATAAAACATAGGAACACTAGGCACGATTCCAAGATCCCTGAAAAGGAATCTGGAAAAACTAGAGGCTGAAGTAGCTCCAGGACTCATGCAGAAAAATGTGATCCTAGAAATGGCGCACATAGTAAGAAAAGTGATGGACTCCTAAGGAGACAGGATGCAACCCGGAACCCCACGCTATAAGTACCACCCAGTAGAGTTAGAGGACTCTGATAGAGCAAAATAAATAAATAAATAAATAAATAAATAAAAAATAATAATAATAACAACAATATGTTCTGGAAGCTTAAACTTCAAGCCAATGGCCCCTTTGGGATTGGTCCATATATGGTTCATCTCCTTAATAATAATAATAATAATAATAATAATAATAATAATAATAATAATAATAATAATAATAATAATCTACATATACTACATTTTCTAACCGCATCCTGCAGACAAAATGCTTGGGAGAGGCAAACGCCAGATCTTTTCAGCCATGAAGCAATTTCCGAGGATCTTCCATCATTTCGGCGATGAATTCAGAGAAGTGTCAAGATAAGAAATAGAAAATGGGTCTCAGCTTGAAAAATTGTGGGGGAATTCCAGTCACTCGTCGCAATACTCGACGCATTAATGATAAGCAATCTTTATTTGCGATAGTAGTAATCAATCAAATCAATATACGTAGGGAATTGAAAAATGAGAAATTTGAAAGTGATCCCCTAAAGGAAATATTATGTAAATTTTATAGTAAGTTTTCGTGAGACAAGAATGGAGGGGGGACTGAAATATTTGTTTTCTGTAAACTATCATAATATGCAAATACTAATAATAGAACTTTGTTATCATAAGTAGAAACTTTTTTTAAAAGTTGTTTGTAGCTATTTGCATCGACGGTGGTTTTTGTCACACCATACATCCTGGATGGTGCTAGAGACAAACAGGATAACTTTGCAGAAACGATAAGTCAATGATAAAATCACCTTCGATGAAGAAAACTGAAAAAACAAAAAAAAATTAAATGCGCATTCGACATTTGCCAAAGCAATGAACGATATATTTGCAGGATGGTTAGTAAATTCTATTGCTTCACTGAATTGTCTAATACTATTGAAATGGAAAATGCATTGCATCTCCTAAGCAAACTGATTTCGAAAATTTACATACAAAAAAATATCAAGGTGTGAAATCTACTTACTAAGAGTGTTTCATCGACTTTACGCTTATGAAGCTGGTTATTCACCATAATTACTCATAGATCCTTCCCTATTTTTCATTAAAATTACGTCCCTTATCATACAATAATTTTACACTTGTTAAACCTGCTATTCATCATAATTATTCATAATTTATTTCCTTTGCTAATTAAAATTGGGTCCCTCATCATACTGTAATTTTACACTGCTAACCCTGTTATTCATCATTATTCATAATCTATTTCTCTTGCTAACTAAAAATGCGTCCCTGATCATACTGTATTTTACACTTGCTAAACCTGTTATTCACCATAATCATTCATTAATATTTAATTTCCATTACTAATTTTTAAAATGCGTTCTTCATTATATTGTAATTTTACACTTGTTAACCTGTTATCATCATAATTATTCATAATTTATTTCTATTGCTACTTAAAAATGTGTCCCTCATTATACTGTAATTTTACACTTGTTAAACCAGTTATTCATCATAATTATTCATAGTTTATATCTATTGCTAATTAAAAATGAGCCCCTCATCATACTGTAATTTTACACTTGCTAAGCATTTAATTCATCATGAATATTCATAAATTTCTTCTATTATTCACTCGAAGAGGAGAAACGTCAAACTGAAAATATGAAAAATAAAGGTTATGTAGTAACCACTTGATGAATATTCATAAATTTCTTCTGGTTATATATTCACTAAAAGAGTAGGAACACGAAACTGAAAATATTGAAAATAAAGGTGGCGTAACAACCACATGATTCAAATGGGACCGAGAGATCGCATTCCAGCGTCAAAAATGATAAGAAGTTTACTTTAAACTTCTTATCGCTCTCGACGGGGAAGAGTACTGGAAGTTCTCGTGGGGAGTGATAGGAAAGTTGCTCCCTGGAATGGAGAGAGGTGCAAACAATTTAGGAAGAAAGTCTTATTCCCTTTAAAAAATTTTGTATTTTTCAAAATTTTTTTGTTTTTACAATTTTTATTATCTTTATTATTTTCATTTTTCTATTATTTTTAGTCTTTTAATTATTATGTTTATCTTATTATTTTTGAGAGAGAGAGAGAGAGAGAGAGAGAGAGAGAGAGAGAGAGAGAGAGAGATGGTCTAGTAGTGGGAGAGAATGAGAAGACATAGGAGAGAGAGAGAGAGAGGAGGGGTGCGATGGTACAGTAGTGGGAAAGAATGAGAAGACATAAGAGATGAGAAGGAACACAGAGAGAGAGAGAGAGAGAGAAGAGAGAGAGAGAGAGAGAGAGAGAGAGAGAGAGAGAGAGAGAGAGAGAGAGAGAGATGGCTCACTGAGTAAAAGCTTGGAATTTTGAATTTTCGATTAAATTCTCTCATTAAATTACTTGATTAGCTAGAGATTCGTTTAATAATTTGTTTAATGACCAAGCAAACCTCAGGTACAAACAAACCAACTGCTTTCTTTTTTTTTTCCTTTCTATAAAAATAATTCATATTAATGCTCGTAAGATATAAAAATTTTGGTTTCAAAATTTTACAAATTAATTACTATTGTTAAAAATGGATTACTTCATTTGTTTACATAACAATGGCCATACACTTCACCTTGATAAAATTTTAATTCTTTGAAAGACTTGGCTCAGCAATCACCTACGTTCCAGCATCTGATTCTACAGAAACTCAGTCTAAAATCCAACCTTTTTTCATAGTTCAAAGTTTAGATGTTTTATCCATTCTGTGAGACACTTCTCTTGCCGCCATATTGTCATTTCCAAAGAATATGCAGTCAAACTATTGCACTAATCTATTTTTTTAGACATCATTATAGATAAAATAGTTTCAAGTACTTTAGATATTTCATGTATTCTGTGAACCACTTCTTCTGTCGCCACCATATTATCATTTCCAAAAGTCTTCATGATACTAATTACTTATTTTTAAATATATCATTATAATTAAAATAGTTTTAAGTGCTTCATATATCCATGAAAAAAAATATGTACAGTCAATATATTGCACATATCTTTTTTTTAACATCATTATAATTAAATTCCTATTAAGATAATCCTTAACTATATTTGCACACCTCAGCGACATGTAAAGAAGCTAATATTCAAAATCCATATAGGCTTAAGATAGAACCCATTTTCGTTTGGCTCTGCCGGACAAATAAATTGATTTCTCCCCCTTTCCAACCCCCTTACCGCGGCCTCCCCCTAAAAAGAAATCTTTTAAACAAACTTAGGTCCTCGTCCACTCTCCCACTCTATCCAAACAACCTTCAAACTCGGTAGTCCGTTGTTTTTCATCTTTTTTTAAGGAGAAAATCACATTTCCTTCCTGTCATGCAAGTTATGGAACTGCGACTGAAAAACACCAGATTCGCACCTGTGGGGTCGACTGCCCAGACTGTTAAAATCTGCTAAAATGCTTTTCGTGAGTTAGTAAGACACAGTGACGACTACTGTAACATTTCTTTTGGTTAGGTGGATCTATCTGTCACTTGAACTCTCATCTTTAGGTCTTGTTCATTAGTGAAGTACTATAGTAAATTCACATCAACCGTGCATCCGATGTCTAGGCCAGTCCCTTACGACGCTCCTGACTGGCTGTTAAGCCAATCACAGCGCTGGAAACTCTGTCTCTCGAGAGAGTTCACATAGGCAGGATGTATATTCCACCCCTCCTGAGTGTTACGTCGTTGAGGAGAGGTGGATCATACACGTTGCCTATGTGAACTCTCCGGGGGAGACTTGGGTTTCCAGCCCTGTGATTGGCTTATCAACAGCCAATCAGGAGCGTCGTGAGGGACTGGCCTAGGCGTCAAATGCACGGTTGATGTGACTCTACTATAGCATGCATGTGATAAATATATGCAGACACACACAGATATATATATATATATATATATATATATATATATATATATATATATATATATATATATATATATATATATATATATATATATATATATATATATATATATATATATATATATATATATATATATGGTAGGTCAATTAGAATCGCCCTGATATCCCCTTCGGGAGAACAAGGTTCGACTCCAGTGTGAATCGGCAATTAAGTATATATATATATATATATATATATATATATATATATATATATATATATATATATATATATATATATATACATATATATATATATATATATATATATATATATGTGTGTATATATATACGTTGATTGGCATATTGTGAAAGCTACTGTGTAAATAGCTTGTCCTACAAAATTTAACTTCAGCTCGCCTGAAACCTTATGACCTAAAATACAAAAAAAAAAGAACAAGACAAAAAGGATACTGAATCTCTCTTCAGTAAACTGAAACCAGAAGTATCACCGAT
>NC_061110.1:19605086-19615086 GCF_015104395.2 Macrobrachium nipponense | reverse complement strand
TAATTCTGTGTTTGATGCATGTAATCAATTACTCACTACTTGAATAATCATGATCTTGAATTATCTTACTCTGTGAAGTTAGCACTCGCACACATCCTGTTGAAAGGCATTTCCCGACCTGACTGACCTTTATTTGTTGTCGTGAACAAGCATATGTAATGATAAATACATCAATTACATGATAAAAAGAAAATGTAATGCATTCCTTAGTATAAAAGCATAACTTTGAATCAGGTCACAGGTCGATGGGGAAAGAATTGCCCAAAAACATATGTTCACAAGATGCGTGCGAAGGCTATGTATGCAAAACAACAAAAAAACATACGAACGAAAACATCGTCCGCTCTGGGAACACCTACTTTAGATACATCAGAAACAATGATGACTAATGTTAAACCTAAAAAGAGGTGTTCGTTCGTACACACGTATCTTTTGCTAGGTTTGGTAACCTATTGCACTGTAAATCACTTTGTAAGAGATTCCTTCTTCTTCGCCCTTCATCTATCTCAGATCTCAACACTCTTCTCTGAAAGTCTATCTCAAAAATGTAACTTCCGTGTTTCCCACGACGTCATCCGAAACCTATCAAGACTATGAAAGAGGAATTAAAGAATATATCCTTCCTGCCTGCTGAGAGAGAAGAGAGAGAGAGAGAGAGAGAGAGAGAGAGAGAGAGAGAGACAGAAGAGAGGAGAGAGAGAGATTTGTCAAACGCCTCCCACACAAACAGCTGTTTGCATTAACAAGCCATTCAAAGTACCAACTGAGGACTGTGTACGGACACTTTAACACACAAGTGTGTTCAGTCCCTTATTGCTATATATATATATATATATATATATATATATATATATATATATATATATATATATATATATATATATGTATGTATATATAGATATATATATATATATATGTATATATAGTATATATATATATATATATATATATATATATAATACTTTATATTTATATACATATATTCAAATTCAAATTCAAAAGCTTATTTCAGACGCAAATGGCCATAGACAAACACATACATATAAACATACAGAAACATTTATAACAAGCCTCCAAAACTCTAAAAAGATAAAATTAAAACAAGTGATGAGAAATGATTATGAAAGAGAGGTGAACCAGAGTTCAAAATAAACAGGGTCTGCTCACAAGGCGGTACTAAAACCTAATCCCCGCCCCTTGTGAAACGTCATCAGTTACAAAAGGACCATATCTTTATGAAACTATACTTACGACAACCATGGTCATAATAAATATTTTGCGATGGCCGTTTTTTTTTATATAAATTTTCCTTTTATTGCATGTTGCCGTATACTACGTTAAAGTACAAAGAATGCTCTTTCAAATGATATATAGCACATTACAATTACGATTACTTTCAAATCCAAAAAGCGCGCACAGAAAAAATTATCTACGCACACAAAAATGTGCAATTACTTCATCCGTCAACCTACATACATTCACGTTTTCGTAGCCTAGTGACTAAGGGATGATGATAGAAAGAAACTGAAAAAATGGATTAGAAAGCTGATAAAAAAATTTTCTATATAATGCATAAATAAACTTGATAGGTGTTCTCAGAAATTTTCGAGGAATTCTAGGTCAAAGGACGGACCAAAATATTTGAAATTTATGTAAATATTTACCACATTTTCTTACATAATTTTCAATCTTATTACGTTTTGCCACATACCATGTAAAAGTACAAAGAATGCCCGCCCTTTCAATTGGTATATGACACATTACAATTACAATTATTTTCAAACCCATAATCGCGCACAGAAAATATTATCTACGCACGCAAAAATTATAAAAAATTAAGCGTTCATGGGAGATCTGAAATCTAGCCCGCCCTTGTTGAAACGTCATCAGATACATCCAGCCAGACTGACGAATACCTTTTTGTACTTTTTTTTTCGAAATATTATAAATCGTTTGAGGCATGCATAATTAATACCTTTATGTATACAGTTTGTGTTATATGTAAAACTTATGTGTTCGGAAGTATATTTATGTGATATGAAGTGCTAATGAAAAATTTGCGGGAAATGTGTTCCATGTATCATTTCTTCATCATTTATTCCTTTGATACCTTATATCGTATATGATGTAATCTTATACTTTTGATATTGTTTTCTTTTTTGTGGCCAAGTCGTGCAAATGCAACTGCCATTTTTTACACTGCAAGTATCCACATTTTCTTTGTATTTATTGCATAACAATAACTATTCACAATAAGATTTGGAAAAATATAATAATGCTATCATTATTCTACCCCAACCTTTATCATTAAAAAAAAGTTGCTTTTCAAAGTGAGATATGAACACAGTGACAGAAACTAAATACATTTCTTAAGAATATTTAAAATCTTGATAATATTACTACCTGAAAGAGAGAGAGAGAGAGAGAGAGGAGAGAGGAGAGAGAGGTTGTCATGTTAAAAGAAAATGGACTTGAAGAGAATACAGCAAACCAGTATATAGGTAAGTAAATAAACAAGTAAAGAATAAACATATGAAGAAAGCTGGAGTAGCTATGTGTGTTCAAAACTGGTATATTTTGTGCAATAAAACAAGGTTTGGTGACTAAACTGAGAGAAAGGGTATTAAAAAAATCAAACATGTGACCTCTACAGATTTTATCATCAAGATTTTATGAAAAAACACCACGCGACATGGATTATATGTATAAAAACTAAGGGTTCTTTAAGAAATTCAGTGGAAAAAAATACTGAAGTGTTACTCTTGTGACGTCACAGTATTAGCTCCGCCCCACTACCGAGTTAAGCAGACCCTATATACTTTGAATGGTTATTAAAAAACCCATCAAGCATGTTACCTCTTTACAGGTTTTATCAGATTTTATAAAAAAAAAAAAAAAAACCATGCGATATGGATAAATGTAAAAACTAAAGCTTCTTTAAGTTAATTCAATGGAGAAGCGCGAGTCGTGCTACTCTTCTGACGTCACAGTATTAGCTCCGCCCCAACGGCCGAGTTGAAACAGACCCTGTTATCTTGACTCTGAGGTGAACCAAATTATGATATGAATTGTGATGCGGATAATGAAATTAAGTGATTCTTCACACTAAAAGGGCATATACATATATAGCATATCAGAGCAAAACAATGAAATATTATATTCTTGCATTAGGAGCGCACCAAATGCACTAAGCATAAATGAGGCTTTTATAGGTGTGTGTGTGTGTGTGTATACTATATATACGCTATGTATATACAATATATACATATATATACACAATTATTTATTCACAGTAACGCAGATGGTCAAATTTCAGACCACAGAACTTTTAATTTCCAAATGGATTCTCGCGTTTAAACTCGAAGATTTGGAATCCACATTTGAATTAGAATTGAATTTTCATGAAACAAAACTTTAATCTTAATGTGATATTTCAGTCTTACCGGCGAAAAGCTTCTGCAGCAATTTTAATTGCACAAACTGAAGTTGAACATTCTCATCAAAACTTTCTATTCGAGGATTTTTGCCCACCAAATCTCCAACTCCCCAAACAAGGTTCGAGTTTACTGGACCAAACTTCCTTCTTGTTCTGCGTTTGGTGACTAATTATAACTTATTTAAGCTGCAAGGTAATCATCTCACCTTCTTTTATTGACATGTTATTTTCACGTTTGGATGACAGAATTATTTGCTTTTAACATTCTTTGTTGAGTTCAGGATTAAAGCTTTTTCAAATTTTTTAATACATAAATTCAGTAATTCGTTTTTATCCTTTCATAGTTGATTTTCGATTAAAGCATTTATGTATTACTGAATATTTAAAGTCAATTTTTTTTTTTTTTTTTTTTTTTTTTTGTTTTTTTTTTTTTTTTTTTTTTTTTTTTGTATTTTCAAAGTTGAGTTACGACTAAAGCCTTTAGTATTATAATACATTTAACTCTGGATTGAAATGATAAAAACAAAATATTGCCTTTATATATTCAATAATTATTGAATATATAAAGTCAGTATTTTGTTTTTACCATTTCAATCCGGTGTTAAATTTTAAAACATTTAGGATTATTCTAATAGGTATTAGTCAATATTTTGTTTTCATATTTTCATTGTTGCAATTACGATTAAGGTATTTATAAATAATTCAGTATAAAGAGTCAATATAACAATCGAGAGAGAGAGAGAGAGAGAGAGAGGAGAGAGAGAGAGAGATGAGAGAGAGGAGAGAGAGAGAGAGAATCATATTACCTACCATGAATATGACGATTTCATAGCCAAAATACTTTCCTCATTTTTCCTCTGCGTGCTCTATTATACCCTTACTCAGAGTACACTATAGTTGACTCACATCAACCGTGCATCTGATGTCTAGGCCAGTCCTTCACAACACTCCTGGTTGGCTCTTGATACGTCAATCACAGAAATGGAAATTCTCAGTCTCTCTCGAGAGTTCACTTAGGCAGGATGTATCTCCACCTCTCCTAAGGGGTACGTCTTTCAGAAGTATCCCTCAGGAGAGGATGGAACATACATCCTGTCTATGTGAACTCTCGAGAGAGACTGGAGAGTTTATTTCCAGCCCTGTGATTGGCTTACCAACAGCCAATCAGGGGTGTCACTAGGGACTGGCCTAGACATCAGATGCACGGTTGATGTGAACCTACTATAGTATATATACTCTAGCATAATCTTACTCAGTAATTTGGCCAGATTTTGGAATGAGCTGATAAACCTGTGTTGCGTTTTCAGATAATTATGGAAGAATAATAATGCAATTCATTTGACATAATAGGAACCATTATAGAATTGTTTAGATTATCTCTCTTTTTTTATAACAAAGCACAGACTTATCAGCTCATTACTTAAACAAAGGCAGATCCCTGAGTGAAGTTATACCATATTAGCCAGGTAATAACCAGAAAATTTTTTCTCGCCATAAAATCGTAATATTCATGGCAGATAATATTAAAAGCCTCTCTCTCTCTCTCTCTCTCTCTCTCTCTCTCTCTCTCTCTCTCTCTCTCTCTCTCTCAATAAATTGCAATATTGATTTTATATACATTAGGTTATTTCTCAATGCTTTAATCATAAACTCAACAATGTAAATAGGAAAACAAAATATTGACTATATTTATTGGAATATATCTAAATGATTTGAACTCAGCTGTGAAAAGTATAAAATCAAAATATTGACCTACATATACATACCTATATCTAATGAATTATTTCTAAATGCTTTAATTATAAACTCAACAACGAAGAATAGATTGAATCAAATAATTTATTTCATCCGATGTTACAATAAGGACACGTCAGTAAAAGAAGCTGAGATAATTACGAGATAATTACCTTAGAGTTTAAATAAAGAAGGGGAGATAATTAGCCTGCACATTAAGTAAAGAAGTGAGGTCACTTGCAGCTTAAATAAAGAAGGAGATATAATTACATTAAAGTTTGAATTTTAAAAAAAGTTATATAATTACCCTGCATCTTAAATAAAGGCGAGATAATTAATTTACAGTTTAAATAAATAACGGTGAGATAATTACCTTGCAGTTTAAATAGTATAGAAGTGAAATATTTAACTTGCAATTTAAATAAAGATGGTGAGATAATTTCCTAGAAGTTTAAGCAAAGAAATGAGATAATCACCTCATACTTAAATTAAAAGGAGGTGAGTAATTACCTTGCAGGTTTAAGTAAAGAAATGATCAATTACCTTATTTTAAATGAAACGAGGTGAAATAATAACCTTGCGGTTTTAATAAAGAAGTGAAATCATTACCTTAGCATTTTAAATAAAGAAGAGAAATCAATTAACCTGCGGTTTTATAAAGAAGAGGAGATCATTACCTAGCATTTTAAATAAAGAAGTGAGATAATTAACCTTGCATTTTAAATAAAGAAGTGAGACTCATTACTTTGCATTTAAATTAAAGAAGTGAGATAATTAACTTGCATTTTAAATAAAGAAGAGATCATTACTTTGCATAAATTTTAAGAAGTAGTAAGAACATGTATTTTAAATAGTATCATTAACTTGGATTTTAAATAAAGAAGTGAGATCATTACCTTGCAATTTAAATAAAGATGTGAGATCATTACTTTGCAGCTAAATGAAGAAGCGAGAGCATTTACTTGCAATTAATTAAAGAAGTGAGATCATTAACTTGCATTTTAAATAAAGAAGTGAGATCATTACCTTGCAGCTTAAATAAAGAAGTGAGATCATTAACTTGCATTTTAAATAAAGAAAGAAGTGAAATCATTAACTTGCATTTTAAAAAAAAAGAAGAGAGATCATTAACTTGCATTTTAAATAAAGAAGTGAGATCATTAACTTGCATTTTAAATAAAAAAAGTGAGATCATTAACTTTGCATTTTATTTTAAAATAAAAGAAGTGAGGATCATAACTTGCATTTTAAATAAAAGAAGTAGAGATCATTAACTTGCATTTTAAATAAAAAAAAGTGAGATCATTACCTTTTGCCATTTATTTTAAATAAAAAAAGTGAGATCATTAACTTGCATTTTAAATAAAGAAGTGAGATCATTACCTTGCAATTTAAATAAAGAAGTGAGATCCTTACCTTGCAGTTTAAATAAGAAGTGAGATCATTACCTTGCAGTTAAATAAAGAAGTGAGATCATTACCTTGCAACAAATTTAAATAAAGAAGTGAGATCATTACCTTGCAATTTAAATAAAGAGTGAGATCATTACCTTGCAGTTTTTAAATAAAGAAGTGAGATCATTACCTTGCATTTTAAATAAAGAAGTGAGATCATTACCTTGCAATTTAAATAAAGAAGTGAGATCATTACCTTGCATGTTTGAATAAAGGAAGTGAGATCATTACCTTGCAGTTAAATAAAGGAAAGAAGTGAGATCATTACCTTGCAGTTAAACTTAAAGAAATACGAAGAGATCATTACCTTGCAGTTTAAATAAAGAAGTGAGATCATTACCTTGCAATTTAAATAAAGAAGTGAGATCATTACCTTGCAGTTTAAATAAAGAAGTGAGACCATTTACCTTGCATTTTAGATAAAGAAGTGAAAGTCATTCGCCTTTTACAGTTTAGATAGAGAAGAGAGATCATTACTTGCAGTTTAAATAAAAGGTGAGATCATTTACCTTGCATTTTAGATAAAGAAGTGAGATCATTACCTTGCTTTTATTTTAAATAAAGAAGTGAGATCATTTAACTTGGATTTTGAATAAATATCAATCAACAAAAAAGTTCCAGAACACTGCTGGGCCCTGATCCAGTCTGACCACCTTCACGTCTCTTGAGAAAGGCCCACAGTTAACGCCTGAAAGCTCTCGAGTTTTAAGTAAAATACTAAGTAAATATTTACTAGCAAACAGGTTATACTCAGTAATCTTGTGGGATTCTTTTCAACAAACAGAAAGATATTAATCCATGTACGTTCCAATGTCATTCCTTTCCGTCATGGACCCAAATATATCTTTCCACCCTTTTCTCCCTCTGATTCCTCTTCAAAGCCAATTTAACCCTTTCTCATCCTCCTTTTCAGGACCTCATTTTCTTTCTTATTCAAGGCTCAAGATGATATAATGTTTTTTTTATGCGAAAAATATGAATGCATTTCAATTATCTTTTCCTCATTTTTACCGAGCGAAAACCATACTTCACTGGCTGTTATACATTTTCAGTTGTCCGATTGCTTATAAATCCTTTATATTACCATAGGAAAATGAGGTCACAGGTCCTGCATCTTGGTTCCATATCCTTCACTCCTTCCCACACAAGGGATGTAACTCTCACGCCTTAGGTTGGGTGCATTCTAATCGAGGATACGGACGTTTTATATTATCAGAGAGTCGATCACATATCTATGCGTCTGCCCAAGGGACGAGATTTGTCATAAATACTGTCTTTCGATCTTTTATTTAAATGATGTTGTATAGTTTTAATTGTTTTACCACTATAAATATATATATATATATATATATATATTATATATATATATATATATATATATATATATATATATATATATAAATATATAAGATATAGATCATATATATATAATATATATATATATAGTATATATATATATAATATACTATACATATATATATATATGTCATATATATATATATGATATATATATATATATATATATATATAATATATATATATATATATATATCATATATATATATATATATATCTATATATATATATATATATATATATATTATATATATCATATCAAATATAAATATATATATATATATATATATATATATATATATATATATATATATTATATATTAGTTGTGTGTGTGCAGTTCTGATTTTTCTCCTCTGTCTGACTACTGGTTCGAATCCATGGGAGGACACAAAATAATTATTATCAACTAAAAAATTCCCCTTCGGGTTAGCAATATGATGAAAATATTTTAATTCCGAGGTAGAGCGAATTGGATATTAAGGATATTTGTAGCTAAATGCATATACATACATATATATATATATATATATATATATATATATATATATATAGTATATATATTGTTGTGTGTGTGTGTGTGTGTGTGTGTGTGTGTGTGTGTGTGTGTAGGCTCGATACATATAGAATTCGCCAAAATTTCCTTACTCGTCCGGTTCGAGATTGGAACACGGGTCATCCAGATGTGACCTTGAAGCGTTATCATACAAGCTCGAGAGAGAGAGAGAGAGAGAGAGAGAGAGAGAGAGAGAGAGAGAGAGTGAAAGAAAACGTGAAATAAATCCTGGAAGACCCTCCAGATAAAAAGGGGGAAAGGGGGAAAATCCAGAAAAGAAAGAAGGACTCTCGATCGAGACTGAAAGAGAGGGGTGGGATTAGCTCCCAAATTGGGGTGTTGAATTCTAGTGGTATTGAAAATTGATAGTACGAAGACTTTTTCGGGATAATTGACGATAATTTTTGTTAGTTAGCAAAGAAGGGTGGAGGAGGATATTTCCTTTTCTTAGATGTCTCTTTAGAAGAAAGATCATCTGACGTAAAAGTAATGACATGAAGAGAAATATGATCTCTTTATGATGATGAGTTAATCGGATATCGTTATGCTGCCCTTAAACTAAGAGGACAAGGCTCTTTATCTGTGTTGTCTGCTAATAAGATTGTTTTATATTTGGAGAAATAGTTCATGATGTTTAAAAAACTTAAAAACATCTAATGAATAAACCGATGTATCGATTTCTGTATCACTGCCAAACTTTGTTTTTTAAGGTATTTCAGTCGTTAGGAGAATCTACGTTTTAATTTTAACTTGGTCATTTAATATATGAATATTATGTTCTGGTTTATTCACATACATCTTTTCTACTACTGACATAGCCAGGATTGCTTCATTTGTTACAAAATTTTGCCCTACCTATTTTCAAAAATATTATTTACTACCTTTGGTGTTTCTTTGTTTTTTCAGTCACGGGTTTGCAATGAAAAGTATCTAATTTTTTAAAAATGTTGCTTAGACAAGATATTTCAAGATATGATACATTTTGGCTCATGTGATAGGTTAGTCAGGAGCCTGTAATTTTGTCATGTGACTCCAGACCTCACTGCAATTTAGGGTAATATTTAAAGAGTCCCCTTGTTTTGTATAATGAAACCCACAATTTATAAATTAAAAGCTAGGGAGGAGTCCTTCTCTAAGGACAGTAGCACAGATATATAGCTGTTTCAACGGGGCATTTCATTTTTTTATACAGAATCCTCCCAATTCTTATTATTTTTTCTCATCAGCATATAGCTAGTATATCAGGTTTCCTAAAGACATATAAAGATTTCAGTTGTCATATGTGTTTATTTCCTCTAACGAGTCGACAGCGCACAGGTATTTATAGTAGGCAGGACGGTATACAACCCAAATTGGTGTGTTGGTCAGTAGGCAATAGCATTATTCTAAAATATCTTTTGCAAATAATGCAATTTATTCATGTACTGGGGATTTTCATTATTACAAAACTTTGGACTGGACATGCG
>NC_061110.1:19595086-19600086 GCF_015104395.2 Macrobrachium nipponense | reverse complement strand
CCACGACATTAACCGAATTATATAAAACCCCAATGTCACCTATTCGGCTCGTGAAACCACAAAAATTCAGCCCCAAATATCATACACACAGGAATAATCACATGTTTATCATCACGTTTCTGAGCGAAAACAAAAATTTGCCTATTTCCAACAACTTCCCATGTAAAATATTAACCCAGAAACCTTACACTCATAATAAGAAAAAAAACAGTAGAAGGGAATAAAAGAGAAAAAAAAACGTAAAAGCATTCTGCCACCAAATTGCAAAAAAACAGACAGCAAGAAAATAAAGAAAAAAAATGCAATTGCGTAACAATATATTAATCGCCACAACCAATTCTTTTCAATTTCGAGATATGTGTTAACCTCGACCAACCTGTTTTTTTCCTTTAAGACTACAAATTTGTTTACAATTTTCTCTTCAATGACTTTAAAAGGACCTTCAAACTTCGGGCCCAATTTGTAATTTAGTTCATTTCTCACACTAAGTTTTAAAAATACCTTGTCTCCGACATTGATCTTGAAATCAGATGTTTTACTATTACTCTTCTGTACCATATCTCTGGTTGTGATGATTCGAGATTACAGCTGAGACAAGCATGTCTCTCTCTTGCAGTGGATACCAACGCCTCGATCGTTTATCCTCCGCCATGATGAGAGGTTTTTTTTTTATAGTTAGCAAATCAAATGTGCCTCGTGCTGGACAACCAAACAAAGCTTCAAATGGGGACATTTTAATGGAATCATTAACCATAGTGTTAATACTATGTCTAACAACATTAACATATCTGTCCCAATTCTCATCATTACCACCTACAGTTTTCCTGAGAGCCTCGAGCACTTTCCTGTTTGCTCGTTCACACAACCCATTAGCCTCGGGTCTGTATGGAATAATTGTTACTTTCTGTATCCCCATGACTTCAGCTAAACATTCCAAGGTTTTGTTCACAAATTCTCTACCATTGTCGGTTAATATAACTTCGGGTGAGCCATATCTGCAAATGATACCATTGAAAAACGCTATGGCTACTTCTTTCACTGGTTCTCAACTTATATTTAATTTTCCTACCAATAGTTTACCTTCTAACTCCAAACCCGAAAAAGGCAACTTATAACGTTTCCTAACTAATTCCCCTCTAAGAAACGCTTTTGCATCTGCTAGAATCTCGTCTTCATCTTGCCTTTGCTCTATGAGAGGTATATCCCATTGTATGGCCTCGCTAGTGACTTGCGCAACTTGGAATCCTTCCGTGTCATGAAAACTCCTACTGAGAGCATCAGTAACTACGTTAAATTTACCTTCTATATATTTGAGCTTTGCATCAAAATCTCTGATAGTTAAAAACCATCAAGCTCTTTTAGGCGACAAATCGGGTTTATTAAATAGATCTAATAATGGCTTGTGGTCTGTAAGAACTACTTTATCCCCATCAGTTAACATTTTAAATGAACTAAGCTCGACACTATTGCAAAGGCTTCTTTATCTATGGTTGGCATGGATCTCTCGTTGCTGCCCTTTTGTCCTAAACTTCCTGCTATAAAAAGCTATGGGATGGAATTTCCCATACGAACTTTTTGCAATAGAAGGCAAGCACCCATATACCTTCCTGACTTGCATCAGTCACTAATGTAAAAGGTTTGCCAAAATCTGGAAACTTCAAAACAGGGGGATTCATTAGCGTGTCCTTGAGCTTTTGAAAACTCTCCGCCTGTGGTTCCTTCCATAGAAATTGAAACGTCTTCCCTGCAATACAATCAGTTATGGGGAGCTGCTATATTAGAGAACCCTTTCACAAAACCTCCTGAAGAAACCGGCGATATCCAGGAATGACTTAATCTCTTTCTTTGATCTGGGGGTGCGAAAATTCGCTATTGCTTTGACTTTATTATCATTTATTCTAACCCCTTCCTTAGATATGACGTGGCCTAGATATGTGATCTGCTTTTTCAAGAATGAACACTTGGCTAGTTTAATTTTCAACCCCGCTAATCTAAGCCTCCTAAGTACTTCTGTAAGCACTTCCAGGTGTTGCGCGATAGTGTCTGTTGTGACCAGGATGTCATCCATATACACAAAAACATTTTAGCCCAATAACCCGTACAAAACTGTGTTCACCAACCTGGTAAAGGTCATCGGACTGCCGATAGAAAAACCGAAAGGCATTCGCGTAAATTCATAGTGTCCCTTGGGCACTGAAAAAGCGGTGTATTCCTTGCTACTTTCACCAAGAGGGACCTGTAAAAAACCCTGCGCCAAATCAATTGAGCTATAAATATTATGTCCCCCAATTTCGACAAAAAAAAGTCTGGTATGCACACGACTGGATAGCGGTCAGGGATCATCTTTTCATTTAAACGTCTAAAATCGACGCATACACGGACAGAACCGTCTTTCTTAGGCACCGCTAACAAGGGAAAGTTGTAAGGAGACACACTAGGTCTAATGATTCCTTCTTCTTCCCATCTATTAACCTCTTTCTCTACCTGTTCTCTGATTTTGAAAAGTATGCGATATGCAGGAATATAAATAGGTTGTGTGCCACTATCCAAATTTACCTTATGCTCTAACACATTAGTCAACCCCAATTTATCACATTGTAAGGTTACCGTATCCCCAAATTCTGCCAAGAGCCCGCTTATCGCTTCAACGTGTTCGCTATAATCTGCATTAGCTAAATGTTCTCTGAACATTCGTTTCCTTGATTGCATTTCTGCCTCCGAAAACTCAGGTTTCCCCTCTACGATAGCCACTGAACCACTATCACAACTCCAATCTTGGAAATTCAATATATATGTATTCTTCTGGTATCTCCTAACAGTATCATTACAGTTTAGTAATTCTAACCAAGTAAACCCATCCTTGGATACACTGTTCACCGATGCCATGCTAACAACCCCTCTAAGCTTCTCGCTATTTTCAAAAACACACACATCTGTGGGTTTTCTAATTTCCTTCAATTTAACTTTTACCATAGTCTTCGAACCAGGTAGTAACATGATATCTTTGGATAAAACACCTCTATATTTGTGGTTAGTACCTCCCCTTTCCAACACCCCATACACATTACCACCCTCAGTATCTTCCCCAGCATTGTTAGTGTCAGAAATAACATCAATATTAGTATCAACATCACCATCCAAAGTATCATCACCACCATTGTTATCACCGTGAACTCTGATAGAACCCCCGTAATTATTTCCCATATCAGCAACGTGGGTTTTAATATTACCTTTCGCCATAACACTCGTATCGCCGCCATTAATATCACCGAGCACATCTCTTCTTTCAATAACCTCCATGTCCTCCGTTCTAATCACGTCCTCATAAGGCAAAAAAACACCAGGTATCCCGACTGTTATCCCATTAACACCCACATGGATCGAGATCTTGCGTCTTCTACAAGCAGGATGACCCAGCAAAAGTCAAGTTGCCCAACGCAATTCCTTTCATTACCAAAAATGGTTCTGTTAGCACTCTGTCACCGAGAGTAAACTGTATTTGAACACAACCCAGGGTATTTAATCTATGGGCTTGCACATCACACACCGTCTCCGTTGAGGGTTGCAAAGGGTAATTGGAAAACATGGATTGATACAAATTATAGTCCATTAAATTCATAGACGCTCCCGAATCTATAAATATTGGGATAACCACATCCCCTACTGTTCCATAGACTATAGGCCTGGGTTCTGGGGCGTCCCCCACGAGACCACAAAGGCACGTACCAATCACCTGTACCCTTTTTGTTGATCGGGCTTCCAAAACTTTTGCCGATCCCTTTGCCCTCTGGCTTGACCTGCCTGGGAAGTTCTCACATTATAATTACCAGAACCTTGAGGTGGTGTAGGCCTCGCATCTCTCCGTATCTGAGACGGACAAGACTGCCAATAATGATCAGTGCTCTTACACATTCCACAATATTTAACCCTACTGTTGCTTTTGATCGATCAATCTTTTGTTACATTCAACTTTTGCACTCAGACGGGGAGAAAATTCTGTGTCTCTTTGCACTCTATCCCTCGGGCCTGTCCCATTACAAATTGTACTAACTACAGTGGGACATTTAGACATGTTTCTCAATTTGGGCATAAAGTAATTCTTCATCTGAAGTAGGTTCAATCTTTTCATCAAAGCTATTCACTATCGCATCCGGTACATCGTGCAAGAGCAGGGAAAAATAGATCAGTTTATGAATGTTCTCAAGAGAGACATTACTCCCTGTAACCCATTTAGATGTTTTCAATTTTCCTATCCAAACCGCCACTGCGTCAAAAAGTTTTGAACTATGTTTTACGAGGCTATTAGTGCCCTTCCATAGTTTATAAGGACCCCGAAGGTCCCTCACTATATCTCCGTGTTCCTTTGAGCCATAAGCTGTTTTCAAAAATGCTTGCAAATCCATCCAGGTACGACATTTTGTAAATTGGAAACTCCTGCAATGGTGGGAGAGATCTCCCCTATTGAAATCTAGCAAAGCTTTCTCCTCTCTAAATGCCTTTATATCATCTGTTATATTCTTTCCAGCTAAATAATTATTCACCCCTTCAATGAAAATTTGTACAGGTTGTGATAGAACGCCATCTACCATCCCTCTGAATGGACTCACGCCCGCACTCACGTTCGTTACGTGATGTAGTAGTGTTGTGGTACTCTTAGGAGCCGCCATCTTTCTCTCTTTCCAAAAGCTCTTTTGTTCTATAAGATTCCCCGATCTCAATAACATCAATTTATTTATATACACAAAACCCAATCCAGAAAAATTAATACAAATTTTCCCTCAATCATGGATAACAAAAAGCAAACGTGCCCCACGCCCAGTATATCATCCCACGAAAGCAACAACAACAAAAAAATAGGGAGGGGATAGAAAAAGACAACCCGGCGACACCAAACTCACACACACCAACTCTTGCCTCCCTCCCTCTCTCTCTCTCTCTCTCTCTCTCTCTCTCTCTCTCTCTCTCTCTCTCTCTCTCTCTCTCTCTCTCTCAGGGCGTGA
>NC_061110.1:19587586-19590086 GCF_015104395.2 Macrobrachium nipponense | reverse complement strand
TATACATAGACAAAGAGAGAGAGAGATCCCACCCAAGCATATCTGGGTCTTCCAACTCGCCTGAAGCCCACAGGAGCTCAGCTGACGCTATCACGTGCTATCAATTAACGCATTATCATCTCTGGAATAGCGCCAAGGACGATTATCAGCCCATCAATATCACCTATCTTATCATTATCTCATGAATGAACCTGCGTAGTCTCGCTGAAGTTGTCAAGGTGATTCCTAATAGTCTTCTTAAAACTTTATTCTCAAGTTCGCAAAATGTTTTAGACGCAGGTTCATTGTAACAAGCATATTCACACCTGTAAAGAAATATTTAATGCAGTAAATTATGGAATAATCTTTTTTTTCTGGAGGCAATTACATTCTATTTAATTCTCAGACCTTATCCTACCTGACCACTGTATGACTTTCTGTTTTTACTTATCTTTATCCATTATTTGATTGTACCGATGAGATAAATATGAGGATAGGTTTCATTTTTTAATATCTATTTAATATTCAGTGGCTCCTTCTTAATATCTATTTGATATTAAATGACTCCCTCTTAATATTTATTTAATAGCCAGTGTCTCCTTCTTCAAATCTATTTAATATTCATTGGCACCCTCTTTATATCTATTTAATATTCAGTGGCTCCTTAATATCTATTTAATATGCAGTGGCGGCCTTCCTTTTAATATTTATTTTAATATTCCACTGGCTCCCTATTAACTATCTATTGTTTTTTATATACCGTGGTCCCTCCCTTTAATATTTAATTTAATGGTCAAGTGGCTTCTTCTTAATATTTATTTAATATTCAGGTCTTCCTTAATTAATTAATTTTAATTTAAATTTTCAGTGGCGCCTTCGTTAATTACTTTATTTAATATTCAGTGTCTCCATTCTTAATTAATTTATTTAATTTAAATGTCCAGTGTATCCTTCTTAATATTTATTTAACAAATTCAGTGGTCTCCTTCTTAATATTTAGTTTAATATTCAGTGGCTCTTCCTTTAATATTTTATTTAATATTCAGTGTCTCCCTTCTTAATATTTATTTAATATTCTCCCCCAGTGTCTCCGGATTTTAAATAGTTATTTTAATATTACAGTGGCTCCATTCTTAACTATTTATTTAATATTCAGTGGTACTACCTTCTTAAATAGTTTATTTAAATATTCAGGGATGGCCTTCCTTATTAAATAGTTTATTTAATATTCAGTGCTCCTTCTTAATTTAATGTATTTATTTAAATATTCAGTGTCTCCTGTCTTAATATTTATTTAACAATTTCAAGTGTCTCCTTCTTAATTAATTTATTTAATATTTTTTCCCCCCCCAGGTGCTCCTTCTTAATATTTATTTAATATTCAGTGGTCTCCTTCCTTAATTTAATTTATTTATTTAATAATTCAGTGGCTCCTTATAATATTTACTTTAATATTCAGTGTCTACTCTTCATAATTATTCAATTTAAATTCAGTGGCTCCATTTTAATTAACTTTATTTAATTTAATTTACAAGGTCTTCCTTCTTAATATTTATTTTAATATTCAGCGTCTCCTTTCTTAATATTATTTAACTATTCAGTGGCTCCTTTCTTAATATCTATCTAATATTCATTGGTTCCTTCCTAAATTCTATATAATATTCAGTTTCTCCTTCTTAATATCTATTTAATATTCAGTGGCTCCTTCTTAATATTTATTTGATATTCAGTGTCTCCTTCTTAATATCTATTTAATATTCAGTGGCTCCTTCTTAATACCTATTTAGTAGCCAGTGTCTCCTCAAGTCAGGTGTCGTTTAAATGTTCTTTGATGCTGAAGAAAATCCTAAATTTTCACACTTAGAGGTGGAACAGAAATAATAGTAAGACAATTAAACAATTACTTTAGCTTTGATGAGAGTTATAGCAATGGCAAAGGTAGATGGATGAGTTAAGACGACCGTCTTCCATAAAACATAAAATTACATGAAATAGCAAATAAATATATGTTAATCACACCAATAATGTTCTGAGATTATAGACTTCTACATTGACGCATCAGAAAGTACAGACTTTTTCCATTGACGTATTAGATGGTAAACACACAAAATAGCCTTTCTTAGGTCACATTTACAGTGATCACATAAGAATTTGTAAATAGGTTATACAGGCATAGTTCTATTTCAGTAAGAGAGCAAGAAACTCCAAGAAATTATCACTTTGTGAGAGAGAGAGAGAGAGCAGAGAGAGACGAGAGAGAGAAGAGAAGAAGAGAGAGAGAAGCATTACGAACCCAAGCCATCTCTTGTTTTCATTATCCTTTGCTGTTTTATTGAGAACAAGTTTCTGCCTTTCTTTTTAATTAAAATATCCTGGTCGACTGAACCATTAACCTCCTCTGCTTTTTTTCTCTCTTCGACCTCAAAGAGATATTCTGTCAAGAACATTAATTTCGTATGTTTTTGCCGCTCTCCAAGAATCGTATAAATGAATTTTAAACCCTTTGTGTGTTCTGAGAATC
>NC_061110.1:19584112-19587086 GCF_015104395.2 Macrobrachium nipponense | reverse complement strand
GATTCTCAGAACACACAAAGGGTTTAAAATTCATTTATACGATTTCTTGGAGAGCGGCAAAAACATACGAAATTAGCCTTACATGTAACAGAAATCCTCTGGGGCAATATTGTCAACAAAATTGTAAAACCACAAGGTTAGGTTAATTGCAACTTTTATGTTCTTGACAGAATATCTCTTTGAGGTCGAAGAGAGAAAAAAAGCAGAGGAGGTTAATGGTTCAGTCGACCAGGATATTTTAATTAAAAAGAAAGGCAGAAACTTGTTCTCAATGAAAACAGCAAAGGATAATGAAAACAAGAAATGGCTTGGGTTCGTAATGCTTCTCTCTCTCTCTCTCTCTCTCTCTCTCTCTCTCTCTCTCCACAAAGTGATAATTTCTTGGAGTTTCTTGCTCTCTTACTGAAATAAAACTATGCCTGTATAACCTATTTACAAATTCCTATGTGATCACTGTAAATGGGACCTAAGAAAGGCTATTTTGTGTGTTTTACCATCTAATACGTTAATGGAAAAAGTCTGTACTTTCTGATGCGTCAATGTAGAAGTCTATAATCTCAGAACATTATTGGTGTGATTAACATATATTTATTTCTATTTCATGTATTTTATGTTTTATGGAAGACGGTCGTCTTAACTCATCCATCTACCTTTGCCATTGCTATAACTCTCATCAAAGCTAAAGTAATTGTTTAATTGTCTTACTATTATTTCTGTTCCACCTGTAAGTGTGAAAATTTAGGATTTTCTTCAGCATCAAAGAACATTTAAACGACACCTGACTTGAGGAGACAATGGCTATTAAATAGGTATTAAGAAGGAGCCATTGAATATTAAATGAATATTAAGAAGAAGCCATTGACTATTAAATAAATATTACGAGGGAGCCACTGAATATCAAAATAGATATTAAAAGGGAGCCAGTGAATATTAAATAAATATTAAGAAGGCGACACTGAATATCAAATAAATATTAAGAAGGAGCCACTGAATATTAAATAGATATTAAGAAGGAGAAACTGAATATTAAATAGAATTTAGGAAGGAACCAATGAATATTAAATAGATATTAAGAAGGAGACACTGAATATTAAATAAATATTAAGAAGAAGCCACTGACCATTAAATAAATATTAAGAGGGAGCCACGGTATATCAAAATAGATATTAAGAGGGAGCCAGTGAATATTAAATAAATATTAAGAAGGAGCCACTGAATATTAAATGAATATTAAGAAGGAGCCACTGATATATTAAATAGATATAAAGAGGGTGCCACTGAATATGAAATAGATTTGAAGAAGGAGACACTGACTATTAAATAAATATTAAGAAGGAGTCACTTAATATTAAATAGATATTAAGAAGGAGCCAATGAACATTAAGTAACTATTAAGAAGGAGCCACTGAATATTGAATAGATATTAAGAAGGAGCCACGAATATCAAATAGATATTAAGAAGGAGCCGCGCTGAATATCAAATAGATTTTAAGAAGGAGCCCTGAATACAAATAGATATTAAGGAGGACACTAATATTAAATAGGCTTTTAAGAAAGGAGTCACTGAATATTAAAATGAATATAAGAAAGAGCCACTTAATATAAAACCATATTAAGAAGGAGCCACTAAATATCAAATAGATAGTTAAAGAATTGAACCTATCCTCATATTTATCTCATCGGTAAAATCAAATAATGGATAAAGATAAGTAAAACAGTAAGTCATATAGTGGTCAGGTTGAAAAAGGTCTGGGAATTAAATAGAATGTAACTGCCTCCAGAAAAAATAAGACTATTCCATAGTTTACAGCATTAACGTATTTCTTTGCAAGTGTGAATGAAATATGCTTGTGACAATGAACCTGCGTCTAAAACATTTTGCGAACTTGAGAATAAAGTTTTAAGAAGAATATTAGGAATCTCCTTGACAACTTCAGCGAGACTACGCAGGTTCATTCATGAGATAATGATAAGATAGGTGATAGTGATGGGCTGATAATCGTCCTTGGCGCTATTCCAGAGATGATAATGCGTTAATTGATAGCACGTGATAGCGTCAGCTGAGCTCCTGTGGGCTTCAGGCGAGTTGGAAGACCCAGATATGCTTTGGTGGGAACTCTCTCTCTCTCTCTCTGTCTGTGTATATATATACATATATATATATATATAATGTGTGTGTTATATATATTATTTATACATTATGTATACATATATATATATATATATATATATATATATATAGTATGATATTATATATATTATTATATATAAAACACACGCACACGCGTGCACACACACACACACACACACACACACACACACACACACATATATATATATATATATATATATATATATATATATATATATATATATATATATATATAATATTTATAATGTTTGAGTGTGTGTGGATGTGTGTTTGTGTATGTGCGTACACCTGCATGAGAAATTTTTGTCCGATATTTTCACACCTGATCGTCTTTACCGTTTCAAATATAAAGCCACTAATAGGGCCAATCAACATTAAAAATTCCCCACCACACCTTGGAATAGGTTACCCCAAGAGGGGAACTATAAAAGATAAGTACGCTCACTCTTAACAGGATTATAAACCACAGAGAGAGAGAGAGAGAGAGCGAGAGAGAGAGTTGAGGAGAGGAGAGAGAAGAAGGAGATAACGCTGAAGTAGGGGTCTGTAATATAAAGGATGATGCTGAAACCAGGAATATAAACTCACTTCCACAAAGCCTCAAGGTCTGGGCTAAAAGAAAAAGAGTGAAAACAGATGTGTCGTTTATTCATGAAGGGATTTGCATATATACCGCACTCTTAGTAAAGAGTGTAATAGGCTTGGCCTTGTTATCTTCTTCTTCAGTCCTAGAACAACGTAGAGTTTAACTCTCTGTTCGTCTGTCCGACTGTCAGGTCTTTTTGTCTCTCATATTGTAAGAAGCAGTCTGAACGTAAGAAG
>NC_061110.1:19551612-19579112 GCF_015104395.2 Macrobrachium nipponense | reverse complement strand
AACTGATCTATTTTTCCCTGCTCTTGCACGATGTACCGGATGTGATAGTGAATAGCTTTGATGAAAAGATTGAACCTACTTCAGACGAAGAATTACTTTATGCCCAAATTGAGAAACATATGTCTAAATGTCCCACTGTAGATAGTACAATTTTTAATGGGACAGGCCCGAGGGATAGAGTGCAAAGAGACACAGAATTTTCTCCCCGTCTGAGTGCAAAAGTTGAATATAACAAAAGATCGATCGATCAAAAGCAACACCAGTTGCGTTGTTTCAACTGCAATAAACCAGGGCATCCAAAGATATTGTGTAGGGTTAAATATTGTGGAATGTGTAAGATCACTGATCGTTATTGGACATGTCCTTGTCCGTCCTCAGATACGGAGAGATGCGAGGCCTACACCTCAAGGTTCTGGTAATTATAATGTGAGAACTTCCCAGGCAGGTCAAACCAGAGGGCAAAGGGATCGGCAAAATTTTTGGAAGCCCGATCAACAAAAAGGGTACAGGTGATTGGTACGTGCCATTGTGGTCTCGTGGGGGACGCCCCAGAACCCAGGCCTATAGTCTATGGAACAGTAGGGGATGTGGATATCCCAATATTTATAGACTCGGGTGCGTCTATGAATTTAATGGACTATAATTTGTATCAATCCATGTTTTCCAATTACCCTTTGCAACCCTCAACGGAGACAGTGTGTGATGTGCAAGCCCATAGATTAAATACCCTGGGTTGTGTTCAAATACAGTTTACTCTCGGTGACAGAGTGCTAACAGAACCATTTTTGGTAATGAAAGGAATTGCGTTGGGCAACAGACTTTTGCTGGGTCATCCTGCTTGTAAAAGACAAGATCTCGATCCATGTGGGTGTTAATGGGATAACAGTCGGGATACCTGGTGTTTTTCTGCCTTATGAGGACGTGATTAGAACGGAGGACATGGAGTTTATTGAAAGAAGAGATGTGCTCGGTGATATTAATGGCGGCGATATGAGTGTTATGGAGAAAGGTAATATTAAAACCCACGTTGCTGATATGGGAAATGATTACGGGGGTTCTATCAGAGTTCACGGTGATAACAATGGTGGTGATGATACTTTGGATGGTGATGTTGATACTAATATTGATGTTATTTCTGATACTAACAATGCTGGGGATGATACTGAGGGTGGTAATGTGTATGGGGTGGTGGAAAGGGGAGGTACTAACCACAAATATAGAGGTGTTTTATCCGAAGATATTATGTTACTACCTGGTTCAAAGACTATGGTAAAAGTTAAATTGAAGGAAATGAGAAAACCCACAGATGTGTGTGTTTTTGAAAATAGCGAGAAGCCTAGAGGGGTTGTTAGCATGGCATCGGTGAGCAGTGTAAATTTTTACCAAGGATGGGTTTACTTGACTAAACTGTAATGATACAGTTAGGAGATACCAGAAGAATACATATATATTAGATTTCCAAGATTGGAGTTGTGATAGTGGTTCAGTGGCTATCATAGAGGGGAAACCAGAGTTTTTGGGGGCAGAAATGCAATCAAGGAAACGAATATTTAGAGAACATTTAGCTAATGCGGATTATAGCGAACAAGTTGAAGAGATAAGCGGGCTCTTGGTAGAATTTGGGGATACGGTAGCCTTACTATGTGATAAATTGGGGTTGACTAATGTGTTAGAACATAAAGTAAATTTGGAGAGTGGCACACAACCTATTTATATTCCTGCATATCGCATACCTTTCAAAATCAGAGACCAGGTAGAGAAAGAGGTTAATAGATGGGAAGAAAAAGGAATCATTAGACCTAGCGTGTCTCCTTACAACTTTCCCTTGTTAGTGGTGCCTAAGAAAGACGGTTCTGTCCGTGTATGCGTCGATTTTAGACGTTTAAATGAAAAGACGATCCCTGACCGCTATTCAGTCGTGTGCATACCAGATCTTTTTGTCGAAATTGGGGGACATAATATTTATAGCTCAATTGATTTGGCGCAGGGTTTTTTACAGGTCCCTCTTAGTGAAAGTAGCAAGGAATATACCGCTTTTTCAGTGCCCAAGGGACACTATGAATTTACGCGAATGCCTTTCAGTTTATCGGGCAGTCCGATGACCTTTACCAGGTTGGTGAACACAGTTTTGCATGGGTTATTGGGCTAAAATGTTTTTGTGTATATGGATGACATCCTGGTCGCAACAGACACGATCGCACAACACCTGGAAGTGCTTACAGAAGTACTTAGGAGGCTTAGATTAGCGGGGTTGAAAATTAAACTAGCCAAGTGTTCGTTCTTGAAAAAGCAGATCACATATCTAGGCCATGTCATATCTAAGGAAGGGGTTAGAATAAATGACATAAGTCAAAGCAATAGTGAATTTTCCACACCCCCAGATCAAAGAAAGAGATTAAGTCATTCCTGGGTATCGCCGGTTTCTTCAGGAAGTTTGTGAAAGGGTTCTCTAATATAGCAGCTCCCCTAACTGATGTATTGCGGGAAGACGTTCAATTTCAATGGAAGGAACCCCAGGCGGAGAGTTTTCAAAAGCTCAAGGACACGCTAATGAATCCCCCTGTTTTGAAGTTTCCAGATTTTAGCGAACCTTTTACATTAGTGACTGATGCAAGCCAGGAAGGTAGGGTGTTGCCTTATGCAAAAGTTCGATGGGAAATTCCATCCCATAGCTTTTTATAGCAGGAAGTTTAGGACAAAGGGCAGCAACGAAAGATCCATGGCCACCATAGATAAAGAAGCCTTTGCAATAGTGTCGAGCTTAGTTCATTTTAAAATGTTACTGATGGGGAATAAAGTAGAAGTTCTTACAGACCACAAGCCATTATTAGATCTTTTTAATAAACCCGATTTGTCGCCTAAAAGAGCTCGATGGTTTTTAACTATCAGAGATTTTGATGCAAAGCTCAAATATATAGAAGGTAAATTTAACGTAGTTGCTGATGCTCTCAGTAGGAGTTTTCACGACACGGAAGGATTCCAAGTTGCGCAAGTCACTAGCGAGGCCATACAATGGGATATACCTCTCATAGAGCAAAGGCAAGATGAAGACGAGATTCTAGCAGATGCAAAAGCGTTTCTTAGAGGGGAATTAGTTAGGAAACGTTATAAGTTGCCTTTTTCGGGTTTGGAGTTAGAAGGTAATCTATTGGTTAGGAAAATTAAATATAAGTTGAGAACCAGTGAAAGTAAAGGAGATACAACACAGATCGCAATTCCGAAGGTCCTAATTCCAGTGGTTTTGGATATAGTTCATTGCAGGTTCGGTAGTCCACACTGGGAATAGAAAAAACATGGGGAAAGATGTGGAAAGTTTTTTAATGAATTGTACGGTGTGCAATGCATGTAAGCCTGCAAGGACAACTTCATGCAAATTAGGGTCGTATCCTATACCGAGTAGACCTTTTCAGAGAATACATATGGATATCCTGGGGAATTTTTGTGAGTCTAGGTATGCAAACAAGTACTTGTTAGTGATAATAGATGAACTTACAAGGATAGTAGAAATTTTCCCACTTAAGCATAAAACGGCCGAAGAAGTAGCCATAGCGTTTTTCAATGGTATCATTTGCAGATATGGCTCACCCGAAGTTCTATTAACCGACAATGGTAGAGAATTTGTGAACAAAACCTTGGAATGTTTAGCTGAAGTCATGGGGATACAGAAAGTAACACCATACAGACCCGAGGCTAATGGGTTGTGTGAACAAGCAAACAGGAAAGTGCTCGAGGCTCTCAGGAAAACTGTAGGTGGTAATGATAAGAATTGGGACAGATATGTTAATGTTGTTAGACATAGTATTAACACTATGGTTAATGATTCCATTAAAATGTCCCCATTTGAAGCTTTGTTTGGTTGTCCAGCACGAGGCACATTTGATTTGCTAACTATACCTCATCATGGGGAGGATACGATCGAGGCGTTGGTATCCACAGCAAGAGAGAGACATGCTTGTCTCAGCCGTAATCTCGAATCCCCAACCAGAGATATGGTACAGAAGAGTAATAGTAAAACATCTGATCCCAAGATCAATGTCGGAGACAAGGTATTTTTAAAACTTAGTGTGCGAAATGAACTAAATTACTAATTGGGCCCGAAGTTTGAAGGTCCTTTTAAAGTCATTGAAGAGAAAATTGTAAACAGATTTGTAGTCTTAGAGGAAATAACAGGTTGGTCGAGGTTAACACATATCTCGAAATTGAAAAGAATTGGTTGTGGTGATTAATATATTGTCACGCAATTGCATTTTTTTTTCTTGCTGTCTGTTTTTTTGCAATTTGGTGGCGGAATGCTTTTACGTTTTTTTTCTCTTTTATTCCCTTCTACTGTTTATTTTCTTATTATGCGTGTAAGGTTTCGGGGTTAATATTTTACGTGGGAAGTTGTTGGAAATACGGCAAATTTTGGTTTTAGCTGAGAAACGTGATGATAAACATGTGATTATTCCTGTGTGTATGATATTTGGGGCTGAATTTTTGTGGTTTCACGAGCCGAATAGGTGACATTGGGGTTTTATATAATTCGGTTAATGTCGTGGGGAGCTATGATTTAAGGACAATTTTTTAGGGGGGGGGATGATTTTTTTTGTGTGGGGTTATTAATTAAATGGAGGAAATATTTTTATCACTGGAGTGGTGTTATTATTAAGATGGTGATTTATATATATATAAGGAGATGGCATTAATCCTTGGGGGTGACTTTATTTTTTTTGGTGGTATATAATTATGGAATTGTGAGTTTACCATAGTTTTTTTTATCCCAAATAGGTAATAATTTTTTATATAATTGGGCAGTATCGTTTGGGAGAGTTATGTCTTTGAGGCAATTTTTGAGCACCTTAGTCATATTCTGGAGATATTTTTGTGGAATGTGCTGATGTGGTTTCAGTATAGAACATTTTTTTGAGAATCATGAATTTCTGAAGTTGCGAGTCTGACTATGCTGCAGTTCGAAGCACCTAAGGTGTTCACAGGTGGATTTTTTGCTAATAATGCTGTAATGAATCCGGTTGCGGATTTTTCCCTTTGGAGTTGATTACTCGGACATTTGCACTACTCTTGTAGATGCTGACTATGGCATTCCATGGAAATGTATCATGTAAGGGGATTCTTTTCCGGTCATTTCTGGTCTATGGGATTGCTGCGGTAGCAAATTCCGTAACGGTACACATTCCGTTTTGGGAAAGATATTGAATTATATATGTTTCTTTTTCTCTTATGTGCGCTGTGTAATGGGGGAAAGTTCACTTATTATTGTTGTTATTATCTTATCTTTTTTTTTCCCTTTTTTCTTTTTTTCTTTTCTTACGAGAGATGTTGTAATGGGGGTTAAGCTCTAAATAGCATTTCTATTTTAGATAGGAGATATAATTTGTCGGGGTATGTGAGTTAGATAGAAGGGGTGTTCGGCATTATATTTTATGGAGGTTAGTTATATAAACCATAAAAGGGGTTTTTGCTGTTAGACATTATGGGTTCTCTTTTGATAGCGTGTTTGTCAGATATGGGATTATTTGTGAGGATTCAGTGGATAAAGAGGAATTTTTAATATTTGACTAGTAGATTTAGTATATAAATTAATGACGGATTTGTGGGGTAAAGCAAGACTTTAGTTATTTTATGATCATGTAGACCTTTTAAATACGGACACACAATGACTTTAGAGAATTCCCAACTTTACGTGATGGTGGTGATGGAAACGACTTCGTTCTACAGTACCAGAGGTCGAGTCAAGTCTACACACGAATGGCATTTCTATGGACTGCCTTTGCAAAGGAAGAGATGTCTTCGATATATCGTCTCAGGATACATTCTGGGAAAAATCAGGAGTCTACAATCTTCGATGAGGCGGGTGTGAATAGCACTTGCATAGAAGTCACGGGATATTTCCTTGACAACGGGGTGGTGACTATGTTTCCTTCAGTAGGAAACGTCGAATCTACAGTTTCGCGATGAGAGGGTGTTGGATACACTCACGAGGGTCGCAGATGCTGAATAATGGCACGTGCTGAGTTGTTTCGAGTTGGTTTACGCACTCGACCTGTGTCTACGCACTCGACCTGTGTTACACCAATACCAAAATGAATGAATGCTATGTTAGGTGCTATACTGATCACAATTTGTGCGCTAGGAGTTCTTAAACTTTTGTGCATTCTGCGAAGCACAAGGCTCCAGCAACGGAGGTAGCCCTAAGTCATATGGTAAATTGATACATTGTGCATTAGTTGCTGATGTGGTGTGCGACAGGAGTGCACAAAGGACATAGGTGGCCGAGCCATCTTACAAGTGTGTAATGTTAGTGAATTACATATCATGTCTTGCTTGGAGACAGACTGAGCTGTAGGGGCAGCTTTCTTGAATGAAGGAATTTGATACGTAAGCATTTTAATCTGGAGACTGCTCGTCCTGTCGTCAAGGCAGCTTGGGGTGTGGCAAGTATGTACATTCGTTTGTACAGATGTTTTACAGGTCTAATCGACCAAGGCACTTGCGAGAGGCACATTCCTTTGTGAGAAGAAAGAGGTCGGTTTGGGTACACGCCAGGTGTCAGGAGAAAAACCACATCTTAAAGGTATGGCACATATTTTGAAAAGAGAGAGAAGTGTGAAATACATTCTTTTACTTAAGATTACTTTTGAAAAGAGTGATGTGTGAAGTGTATCTTTTATCCAATATTATCTTTATTACAGATGGGTTCTATTCCATGGTATTAGAGACGGGATTCTCTAACCTGACTAATACAATGAAACGATTGACATTCTGAGTCTGGGAGTGAGTTCTTAGCCAGGAGAGGGTAGAATGATAACGTACTAGTTTTATTTGTGGGCAGACTTGGGTTTTTATCACAATGACTTATTAATCATTTTGTTCTATTTTATATTCATCTGCTTTGGGTAATAAATAGTATGTATTTACATGATCTTAATAGCCTAATGACATGTTTGCAGACAGAGGGCACCATTGACAACAGGTAAGGGTTTCCAATTTGCGTAGATTTGATAAAAGGGTGTTATATATATATATATATATATAGATATATATATATATATATATATATAGTATATATACACACACACACACACACACACACACACACATATATATATATATATATATATATATATATATATATATACATACATACATACATCATATATATATATATATATATATATATATATATATATATATATATATATATATATATATATATATATATATATACACATATACACACATATATATATAATACCCCCATACAGTTATTCAGGAAAGGAACATACGAAGCTTCTTTCTCTGAAGCGAAAAGAACGCTTCTGTGATATTTGCAACAGGAACCTCATCTCGAAGCACTGAGCAATATCGGAACATTGTCGCAAAAAAAGTCCCTCAATTTCATTTGTTAAGTTTGATTACATTTGAGCGTCACCCTCACTACAAAGACGGGCCTGATTCAGACTTCTCTTTTTTTCCGTCAATTTTATTTTTCCTATAGGGAGCCGAGAGTAACTGCGCTGAAAATAAGTAGATAACGTTTTATGTTGCTCTCTCTCTCTCTCTCTCTCTCTCTCTCTCTCTCTCTCTCTCTATATATATATATATATATATAATATATATATATATATAATATGTAATACTACGAAAATGGGGATCAGAGAGCTTTTAGTGATAAAATAACAACAGGCATCTCTCTCTCCTAAAGTTTAATATTCTTCTTATATGACTCCCAGCTTCTTCATAATATATACATACATGCATACATATATACATACATACAACACATACATACATATATGCACATACATATATAAAATGTATGGATATACGAGTATATATATATATATATATATATATATATATATATATATATATATATATATGTATATATACATAAATATATACGTATATATTTCTATTTCCAAACTGACTGACACTGAAATACAAAAAAAGAAGAAAAGAGAAGAAATAGATAAACATAAATAATCACCAAAGCAGATCATAATGACAATAGATTAATGCCTATGGTATCTTAAATACAAACAAACTATATATATATATATATATATATATATATATATATATATATATATATATATATACTATATATATTAAAAATACACACACACACACATATATATCTATATATTCTATGTGCATGTGTGTATATGTTTAGAGGAGAGAGATGGAGAGAATGATGAGAAGACCGGATGAGAGAGGAGCGAGAGAGAGAGATAGAGAGGATTTGAAGAGAGGAGAGAGAGAGAGGTTTAAGTAAACAGTGTAGTTTTCGTGTCACAGTGATGTGACAGGAAGAGAGCCACCAGTTCCAGATATGTAGTATAGAGTGTCAGTTCCGCCTGACTTACCCTTCTGAATGCTGATGGCCGTGAAGAGCATTTCGCTGTCATCTGCGTTCGACTGAAATCTTATGTCTTTCGCGTTTTGCATTTCTCTGTCTATGTCTGCCAAGAATAGACAATAGACTTGAAATTCTCTTGATGCTCCTATGTTTCACTTCGTACAGGAGTGAAATCAATGAATTTTTCAAATATGGGAAACTGATAATTTTATGCAATGACTGATAAGAAGTCATAGTTTTTTCAATAAGAAAAACAGCGAGAGTTAAAAATGTATCACTGATAAAATTGAAAATGAGGAGCAAATAGATAATTTTACGTTTTTGAATTTTATGAAATATTTTGCGAAATGATTCCAGTAGATAATTCATTTCAGGAATTTCTGTTTGTATTTTACTCGGCGCAGAAGTTGTGAAATATTTAATTCAGATATAAAAAAAATACTTTTGTGAAATTGTTCCATATAAACAAGAGAGAGCTAACGAACCGGGATACTACACCTTTGAGCAATCAACATACAGACGCAACTCATCTCCAACATTTGAGGATGTAACACATGGAATGACACAAGAAGAACTTGTCTAAAAACGAGTTAAGGGTAAAAATGAACGGTTGTGGGACTGGGTTACCCGAGGAAAAAAAAAAAAAAAATCCACGTGGAAAGGATATGACATGTGGACCTTGAGAAAAGTTTGCTCTTACCGGAGATGGTTACCACTGAAATAAAATTAAATGTCAGAATGATTTCAGACTATCTATCTATCTATCTATCTATCTATCTATCTATCTATCTATCTATCTATATATATATATATATATATATATATATATATATATATATATATATATATATTTATAAAGAAAAAAATATTTCGAGCACCTTCATTTGCTTGATGGAAGGACAAGTGACGAAGTCAGCAATATAAACAGAAGGAACAAAAAGATAAAGAATAAGACTATGTACAACAAAGTCTGTTAATAGTTACGTAAAGTTAGGAAAAGTATCTTTTCCCGTATGGATTAAGAGCATAAGAAATGCAAAGCAACAAAAAGATATTCGAAATAAGACGATATGATTCATACCGTCGAGATATTGAAGAAAGAAGGGATGCTAAGAAATTCACAACGCCATGTCCAAAGTTTTGTAATAATGAAAATCCCCAGTTACATGAATAAATTGCATTATTTGCAAAAGATATTTTAGAAATAATGCTATTGCCTACTGACCAACACACCAATTGTATACGTCCTGCCTACTATAAATACCTAAACATCACGTATCTTAAATCAGTTTTATACTCTCATAGATGGCTGCCTGTGCGCTGTCGACTCGTTAGAGGAAATAAACATATGACAACTGAAATCTTTATATGTCTTTAGGAAACCTGATATACTAGCTATATGCTGATGAGAAAAAATAATAAGAATTGGGAGGATTCTGTATAAATGAAATGCCGTTGAAACAGCTATAATATTCTGTGCTACGGTCCTTAGAGAAGGACTCCTCCCTAGCTTTTAATTTATAAAATTGTGGGTTTTCATTATACAAAACAAGGGGACTCTTTAATATTACCCTAAATTGCAGTGAGGTCTGGGAGTCACATGACAAAATTACAGGCTCCTGACTAACCTATCACATGAGCAAAATGTATCATATCTTGAAATATCTTGTCTAAGCAATTTTTAAAAAATTAGATAACTTTTCATTGCAAAGTGACTGAAAAAAGAAACACCAAAGGTAGAAATAATATTTTGAAAATAGGGCAAAATTTTGTAACAAATGAAGCAATCCTGGCTATGTCAGTAGTAGAAAGATGTATGTGATAAACCAGAACATAATATTCATATATTAAATGACCAAGTTAAAACGTAGATTCTCCTACGACTGAAATACCTTAAAAAGTTTGGCAGTGATACAGAAATCGATACATCGGTTTATTCATTAGATGAAGTTTTAACATCATGAACTATTTCTCCAAATATAAAACAATCCTTATTAGCAGACAACACAGATAAGAGCCTTGTCTCTTAGTTTAAGGGCAGCATACGATATCCGATTAACTCATCATCATAAAGAGATCATTTCTCTTCATGTCATTACTTTTACGTCAGATGATCTTTCTTCTAAAGAGACATCTAAGAAAAGGAAATATCCTCCTCCACCCTTCTGTAACTAACAAAAATTATCGTCAATTATCCCGAAAAAGTCTTCGTACTATCAATTTCAATACCACTAGAATTCACCCCAATTTGGGAGCTAATCCCACCCCTCTCTTTCAGTCTCGATTCGAGAGTCCTTCTTTCTTTTCTGGATTTTCCCCCTTTATCTGGAGGGTCTTCCAGGATTTATTTCACGTTTTCTTTCTCTCTCTCTCTCTCTCTCTCTCTCTCTCGAGCTTGGATGATAACGCTTCAAGGTCACATCTGGGTGACCCGTGTTCCAATCTCGAACCGGACGAGTAAGGAAATTTTGGCGAATTCTATATGTACGAGCCTACACACACACACACACACACACACACACACACACACACAATATATATATATATATATTTATATATATATATATATATGTATGTATATGCATTTAGCTACAAATATCCTTTAATATCCAATTCGCTCTACCTCGGAATTAATATATTTTCATATATGCTAACCGAAGGGGAATTTTTTAGTTGATAATAATTATTTTGTCCTCCCATGGATTCGAACCAGTAGTCAGACAGAGGAGAAATCAGAACTGCACACACACACGAATATATATATATATATATATATATATATATAATATATAGTATATAGATATATATATATATGTATATATATTATATAGATATATTAGATATATATATATGAGATATATATAGATATATATATATAGTATTATATATATATATATATATATATATGTATATATATATAGTATAGTATATATATATATATATATATATGATATATAGCAATATATATATATATATATATATATATATATATATATATATATATATATATATATATATATATATATATATCTATATATATTATAGTGTAAAACAATTAAAACTATACAACATCATTTAATAAAAGATCGAAAGACAGTATTTATGACAAATCTCGTCCTTGGGCAGACGCATAGATATGTGATGCACTCTATGATAATAAAAAATACGTCCGTATCCTCGATTAGAATGCACCCAACCTAAGGCGTGAGAGTTACATCCCTTGTGTGGGAAGGAGTGAAGGATATGAACCAAGATGCAGGACCTGTGACCTCATTTCCTATGGTAATATAAAGGATTTATAAGCAATCGGACAACTGAAAATGTATACAGCCAGTGAAGTATGGTTCGCTCGGTAAAAATGAGGAAAAGATAATTGAAATGCATTCAATATTTTTCGCATAAAAAAAAACATTATATCATCTTGAGCTTGAATAAGAAAGAAAATGAGGTCCTGAAAAGGATGAGAAAGGGTTAAATTGGCTTTGAAGAGGAATCAGAGGGAGAAAAGGGTGGAAAGATATATTTGGGTCCATGACGGAAAGGAATGACATTGGAACGTACATGGATTAATATCTTTCTGTTTGTTGAAAAGAATCCCACAAGATTACTGAGTATAACCTGTTTGCTAGTAAATATTTACTTAGTATTTTACTTAAAACTCGAGAGCTTTCAGGCGTTAACTGTGGCCCTTTCTCAAGAGACGTGAAGGTGGCCAGACTGGATCAGGGCCCAACTGTGTTCTGGAACTTTTTGTTGAGTTGATATTTATTTAAAATCTAAGTTAATGATCTCACTTCTTTATTTAAAATGCAAGTTAAATTATCTCAATTCTTTATTTAAACTGCAAGGTAATGATCTCACTTCTTTATTTAAGCTGCAAGGTAATGATCTCACTTCTTTATTTAAAATGCAAGGTAATGATCTCACTTCTTTATTTAAAATGCAAAGTAATGATCTCACCTTTATTTAAACTGCAAGTAATGATCTTACTTCTTTATTTAAACTGCAAGGTAATGATCTCTCTTCTTTATCTAAACTGCAAGTTAATGATCTCACTTCTTTATTTAAAAGGCAAGTTAATGATCTCACTTCTTTATTTAAACTGCAAAGTAATGATCTCACTTCTTTATTTAAAATGCAAAGTAATGATCTCACCTCTTTATTTAAAATGAAGTTAATGATCTCACTTCTTTATTTAAATTGCAAGTTAATGATCTCGCTTCTTTATTTAAAATGCGAGGTAATGATCTCACTTCTTTATTAAAACCGCAAGGTAATTATTTCACCTTCTTTATTTAAAATGTAAGATAATGATCTCATTTCTTTACTTAAACTGCAAGGTAATTATCTCACCTCCTTTATTTTAAGAACGAGGTGATTATCTCATTTCTTTGCTTAAACTTCTAGGAAATTATCTCACCATCTTTATTTAAATTGCAAGTTAAATATTTCACTTCTATACTATTTAAACTGCAAGGTAATTATCTCACCGTTATTTATTTAAACTGTAAATTAATGATCTCACCTTTATTTAAGACGTAGGGTAATTATCTCACCTTTTTTATTTAAACTGTAAGGTAATTATCTCACTTTCTTTATTTAAGATGCAGGGTAATCATCTAACTTTTTTTAAAATTCAAACTTTAAGGTAATTATATCTCCTTTATTTAAGCTGCAAGTTATGACCTCACTTCTTTACTTAATGTGCAAGCTAATTATCTCCCTTTCTTTCTTTAAACTATAAGGTAATTATCTCGTAATTATCTCAGCTTCTTTTACTGACGTGTCCTTATTGTAACATCGGATGAAAGAATTATTTGATTCTATCTATTCTTCGTTTTTGAATTTATAATTAAAACATTTAGAAATAATTCAATAGATATAGGTATATATATGTAAGGTCAATATTTTGATTTTATCTTTTCACAGCTGAGTTCAAATCATTTAGATATATTCCAATAAATATAGTCAATATTTTGTTTTCCTATTTACATTGTTGAGTTTATGATTAAAGCATTGAGAAATAATCTAATGTATATAAAATCAATATTGCAATTTAAAGAGAGAGAGAGAGAGAGAGAGAGAGAGAGAGAGAGAGAGAGAGAGAGAGAGAGAGAGAGAGGCTTTTAATATTATCTGCCATGAATATTACGATTTTATCGCGAGAAAAAATTTTCTGGTTATTACCTCGCTAATATGGTATAACTTCACTCAGGGATCTGCCTTTGTTTAAGTAATGAGCTGATAAGTCTGTGCTTTGTTATAAAAAATGGAGAGATAATCTAAACAATTTTATAATGTTTCCTATTATGTCAAATGAATTGCAATATTATTCTTCCATAATTGTCTGATAACGCAACACATGTTTATCAGCTCACTCCAAACTCAGGCCAAATCTCTGAGTAAGATTAAAGCTCTGAGTAAGATTATGCTAGAGTATATATACTATAGTAGGTTCACATCAACCGTGCATCTAATGTCTAGGCCAGTCCCTAGTGACACTACTGATTGGCTGTTGGTAAGCCAATCACAGGGCTGGAAACTCTCAGTCTCTCTCGAGAGTTCACATAGGCAGGATGTATGTTCCACCTCTCCTGAGGGATACTTTTGAAAGACGTACCCCTCAGGAGAGGTGGAGATACATCCTGCCTATGTGAACTCTCTCGAGAGACTGAGAATTTCCATTCCTGTGACTGGCGTATCAACAGTCAATCAGGAATGTCGTGAAGGACTGGCCTAGACAGTAGACGCACGGTTGATGTGAGTCAACTATAGTGTACTCTGAGTAAGGGTATAATAGAGCACGCAGAGGAAAAATGAGGAAAGTATTTTGGCAATGAAATCTTCATATTCATGGTAGGTAATATGATTCTCTCTCTCTCTCTCTCTCTCTCTCTCTCTCTCTCTCTCTCTCTCTCTAGATTGTTATATTGACTCTTTATACTGAATTATTTATAAATACCTTAATCGTAATTGCAACAATGAAAGTATGAAAACAAAATATTGACTAATACCTATTAGAATAATCCTAAATGTTTTAAAATTTAACACCGGATTGAAATGGTAAAAACAAAATACTGACTTTATATATTCAATAATTATTGAATATATAAAGGCAATATTTTGTTTTTATCATTTCAATCCAGAGTTAAATGTATTATAATACATAAATGCTTTAGTCGTAAACTCAACTTTGAAAATACCAAAAAAAAATTGACTTTAAATATTCAGTAATACATAAATGCTTTAATCGAAAAATCAACTATGAAAGGATAAAAACGAATTACTGAATTTATGTATTAAAAAATTTGAAAAAGCTTTAATCCTGAACTCAACAAAGAATGTTAAAAGCAAATAATTCTGTCATCCAAACGTGAAAATAACATGTCAATAAAAGAAGGTGAGATGATTACCTTGCAGCTTAAATAAGTTATAATTAGTCACCTAACGCAGAACAAGAAGGAAGTTTGGTCCAGTAAACTCGAACCTTGTTTGGGGAGTTGGAGATTTGGCAAAAATCCTCTAATAGAAAGTTTTGATGAGAATGTTCAACTTCAGTTGTGCAATTAAAATTGCTGCAGAACTTTTCGCCGGTAAGACTGAAATATCACATTAAGATTAAAAGTTTTGTTTCATGAAAATTCAATTCTAATTCAAATGTGGATTTTCCAAATCTTCGAAGTTTAAACGCGAGAATCCATTTGGAAATTAAACGTTCTGTGGTCTGAAATTTGACCATCTGCGTTACTGTGAATAAATAATTGTGTATATATATGTATATATTGTATATACATAGCGTATATATAGTATACACACACATATAAAAGCCTCATTTATGCTTAGTGCATTTGGTGCGCTCCTAATGCAAGATATAATATTTCATTGTTTTGCTCTGATATGCTTCATATGTATATGCCCTTTTAGCGTGAAGAATCACTTAATTTCATTATCCGCATCACATTCATATCATAATTGTTCACCTCAGAGTCAAGATAACAGGGTCTGTTCAACTCGGCCGTTGGGGCGGAGCTAATACTGTGACGTCAGAAGAGTAACACGACTCGCGCTTCTCCATTGAATTACTTAAAGAAGCTTTAGTTTTTATACATTTAATCCATATCGCATGGTTTTTTTTTTTTTATAAAATAAAAATCTGATAAAACCTGTAAAGAGGTAACATGCTTGATGTTTTTTAATAACCATTCAAGTATATAGGGTCTGCTTAACTCGGTAGTGGGGGCGAGCTAATACTGTGACGTCACAAGAGTAACACTTCAGTATTTTTCCACTGAATTTCTTAAAGAACCCTTAGTTTTTATACATATAATCCATGTCGCGTGGTGTTTTTCATAAAATCTTGATGATAAAATCTGTAGAGGTCACATGTTTTGATTTTTTTAATACCCTTTCTCTCATTTAGTCACCAAACCTTGTTTTATTGCAAAACACAAATAATACCATTTGAACACGACATGCTACTCCAGCTTTCTTCATATGTTTATTCTTTACTTGTTTATTTACTTACCTATATACTGGTTTGCTGTATTCTCTTCAAGTCCATTCTTTTAACATGACAACTCTCTCTCTCTCTCTCTCTCTCTCTCTCTCTCTCTCTCTCTCTCTCTCTCTCTCTCTCTCTTTCAGGTAGTATTTTTATCAAGATTTTAAATAATTCTTAAGAAATGTATTTAGTTCTGTCACTGTGTTCATACCTCACTTTGAAAAGCAACTTTTTTTATGATAAAGGTTAGTATGATAGATTAATTATATTTTCCAAATCTTATTGTGAATAGTTATTGTTATGCAATAAATACAAGAAAATGTGGATACTTGCAGTGTAAAAAATGGCAGTTGCTTTTGCACGACTTGGCCACAAAAAAGAAAACAATATCAAAAGTATAAGAATTACATCATATACGATATAAGGTATCAAAGGAATAAATGATGAAGAAAATGATACATGGAACACATTTCCCGCAAATTTTTCATTAGCACTTCATATCACATAAATATACTTCCGAACACATAAGTTTACATATAACACAAACTGTATACATAAAGGTATTAATTATGCATGCCTCAAACGATTATAATATTTTCGAGAAAAAAAAAGTACAAAAAGGTATTCGTCAGTCTGGCTGGGATGTATCTGATGACGTTTCACAAGGGGCGGGTTAGATTTCAGATCTCCCATGAACGCTTAATTTTTTATAATTTTTGCGTGCGTAGATAATATTTTCTGTGCGCGATTATGGGTTTGAAAATAATTGTAATTGTAATGTGTCATATACCAATTGAAGGGCATTCTTTGTACTTTTACATGGTATGTGGCAAAACGTAATAAGATGAAAAATTATGTAAGAAAAATGTGGTAAATATTTACATAAATTTAAATATTTTGGTCCGTCTTTGACCTAGCATTCCTCGAAAATTTCTGAGAACACCTATCAAATTATTTATGCATTATATAGAAAATTTTATCAGCTTTCTAATCCATTTTTTCAGTTTCTTTCTATCATCATCCCTTAGTCAGCTAGGCTACGAAACGTGAATGTATGTAGGTTGACGGATGAAGTAATTGCACATTTTTGTGTGCGTAGATAATTTTTTCTGTGCGCGCTTTTGGATTTGAAAGTAATCGTAATTGTAATGTGCTATATATCATTTGAAAGAGCATTCTTTGTACTTTAACGTAGTATACGGCAACATGCAATAAAAGGAAAATTTATATAAAAAAACGCCATCGCAAAATAGTTATATGAATATGTTGTCGTAAGTATAGTTTCATAAAGACATGGTCCTTTTGTAACTGATGACGTTTCACAAGGGGGCGGGGATAGGTTTTAAGTACCCCGCCTTGTGAGCAGACCCTGTTATTTTGACTCTGTCACCTCTCTTTCATAATCATTTCTCATACTTGTTTTAAATTTTATCTTTTTAGAGTTTAGAGGCTTGTTATAAATGTTTCTGTATGTTTATATGTATGTGTTTGTCTATGGCCATTTGCGTCTGAAATAAAGCTTTTGAATTTGAATTTGAATATATTGGGGGGGTATATAAATATATATATATATAATATTATCTATATATATATATATATATATATATATATATATATATATCCATATATATATATATATATATATATATATACATATATATATATATATATGTATATTATATATCTATATATATATATATATATATATATATATATATATATATATATATGCAATAAGGGACTGAACACACTTGTGTGTTAAAGTGTCCGTACACAGTCCTCAGTTGGTACTTTAAGGCTTGTTAATATAAACAGCTGTTTGTGTGGGAGGCGTTGACAAATCTCTCTCTCTCTCTCTCTCTCTCTCTCTCTCTCTCTCTCTCCTCTCTCTCCCTCTTCTCTCTCTCTCTCTCTCTCTCTCTCAGCAGGCAGGAAGGATATATTCTTTAATTCGCTTTCATAGTCTTGATAGGTTTCGGATGACGTCGTGGAAACACGGAAGTAGCCAAAATATATATATTCTCTTAGCAGTTACATTCTTGAGATAGACTTTCAGAGAAGAGTGTTGAGATCTGAGATAGATGAATGGCGAAGAAGAAGGAATCTCTTACAAAGTGATTTACAGTGCAATAGGTTACCAAACCTAGCAAAAGATACGTGTGTACGAACGAACACCTCTTTTTAGGTTAACATTAGTCATCATTGTTCTGATGGTATCTAAAGTAGGTTCCCAGAGCAGGAAGATGTTTTCGTTCGTATGTTTGTTGTTTTGCATACATAGCCTTCGCACGCATCTTTGAACATATTTTTGGGCAATTCTCTCCTCATCGATCTGTGACCTGATTCAAAGTTATGGTTTTATACTAAGGAATGCATTACATTTCTTTTTATCATGTAATTGATGTATTTATCATTACATATGCTTGGTCACGACAACAAAACAAAGGTCAGTCAGGTCGGGAAATGCCTTTCAACAGGATGTGTGCGAGTGCTACTTCACAGATAAGATAATTCAAGATCATGATTATTCAAGTAGTGAGTAATTGATTAATGCATCAAACACAGAATTATGATAATGCAATCAAACAAATTGAATAGTTTAAATTTGAATTCTGATTTTAATATGGTTAGTTTTGATATTGTCTCTTTATTTACAAAAGTGCCTGTAGATGACTTACTTGAATATTTAGAGGAGGAATTAGAACGTCATGACATTCCCTTAAGTGTAGGCAAACCTCATTAGTCTCATAGGTTATGTATCAAAGATAGTAAATTTTGTTTTAATGGGGAATTTTTTGTACAAAAGTTTGGCATGGCTATGGGTAATCCCTTATCTCCTGTCCTTAGCAATATTTACATGGAATTTTTTGAGACAAAACTTTTACCAAGAATTTTGCCCCAAAAAGTTATTTGGTTTAGATATGTGGATGATATCTTCTGTATTTAGCCAGTTCACGAAAATCTCCAGGAATTCCTTAATAATCTCAATAATTTTAGTCCCTTCTATAAAATTTACTGTAGAGGAAGAAAGAAATTGTAATTTTGAATTTTCTTGATGTAACTGTCCATAGAAATGATAGAAATTTCACCTTTTCAGTCTTTCGAAATCAACTAACATTGCCTCTTTTGTTCATTACTACTCCAATCACCATCAAAATGTTAAATTCTCTGTTTTTTCTGGGATGTTCTTAAGGGCTTTACGTGTCTGTAGCCCGCAGTTTATTGACGCTGAAATTAAAACTATTTAGGATATTGCATTGAAACTTAAATACCCAAGAACTTTTATAGATGTGGCATGGAAAAGAGCTAGAAAAACATTTTATTCAACTAATGACAACTTGAATTTAGTAAGCATAACATTCTAAAATTACCCTATGATGGAAGGTTTTTAGATATTCCTAGAATTTTAAAGCTATTTAACATAAATGTTATTTTCAGTAATATTAATGCCAAGAGTTTAATAATAAAAAATTCTCCTAAAGATCTTCCAGGCTGCATATATGAAAATTCATTGACAAAAAAGTGTGATAAAGTCTATTACGGACAGACCGGTAAATCTCTTACACAACGTCTCAAGCAACATCAATATTCTGTAGAACTGGGAAACAAATATCGAATGCATTATTCATACATATGAGACATTTAGACCATCCTATTAACTGGAGTCAAGCAAGAGCCTTAATCCCATGTAATGACACAGTTAAAAGGAATATCATTGAATCTTGTTTCATCAAGTCAAATAATAGAAAATGTTCTAAATTTAAGTCTTGGTTTATTTAAACTTGATGCTTTCATAATGAAAAAAGTTGTAGATAAATATAAGCAACAAAATTATATTCAGTTTTTACATGTTTTGGACTGTAAAGATACTTTGTAGTTTCGGTTAGGTTTGTGACCGTGTGATATCCGATAATCCTGGATTATCTCTTTTAATTTTTACCCTTATGACAATTAACCATCTGGTATTTTCTTGATCTTGTTTTGTACCCGAGACCTTTATCTCCAATTGTACTTCATTAACACCTTGACGATGTCTGAGTAAAGACGAAAGCGCTTGGATTTCTGACTATTATTTTCCTGTGGTATTCGCTAATTTGTAAGTCACGTGCATCTACAGTGATTTTTTAAGCATATATATTATATATATATATATATATATATATATACATATAATATATATATATGTATATATATATATATATATATATATATATATATATATATATATATATATATATATACACGAGTAGAAGCAATTAACAGCTGTAGATGATTGGTAAGATTAGAAATCGATTTTTTAAAATTTTTATTCTTCTAATATTTTTTCTTTTTATTTTCTTTGCCTCATGGTAACGTAAGAGCCGCCTGTCGACCTTCTTGCTCTAATAGCGTGCGGTGGATAGATTAAATTGCCTCGTAGGCGTTAAAGGTGGTGCGACGTAAGGAGAGAAGAGAGACGAGAAAGGAGAGAGGAGAGACGAGAGAGAGCGAGATCTCATAAAACTCTGTTTGCTAAGGGGAAACGAACATTGCTGCGCAGTTTAGAGAAACAATTTATGATTAAAACTTGCTATGATTATTCGTTTTCATATCTATAGCTTTTTTCATTTTTCTTATTAAATTAGGGGCTTTATTACCTAATTCATGACGGGCCAAAACTCTCCAAGGTATAAAAGGTACAGTTTCCTTTTTTTCAAGAAGATTCTATCGAAGACGGTTTTGAAGCGAATGGAATTAACATTGGACATTTTGCAATTCACAGACGAAGTATTTTTTTTAAACTTAGTTCATCGCAATTTCATGATAGTATTTGATTTTTTATTTTCTTTTAGTAAATTTGATGCATCCCTATAAGACAGATACATGTACATGTACCTATACTGTATATGTAAACAGACACGAACGCGCAGACATACATTCCTATATATGTATTAGGGCTTGTGCCTTGTATGATAAGGCGCCCTATGAGGTAATGTTAGACTAGCGATAATCTATACGCTAAGTCGGTTGGTATTGCACTTCCATCTTCAATGGAGTGTCTGGGGTTTTGTAGATCACTTACGAAGTCGGTATTATCTTTACGACGATGTGTTAAACTCATGGTTCGGTGAGGTTCTTGTACACAAGGTATAAAAATAGTATATTCTTCTGAAGTTTTACATGATGAAGATCAGGTATGATCGCACAAGTCTTCTATGACGATAGCTTGATCGCTTCTGCCAATGATGATGGCTAATCCTATTCCTCTACATGATAAAGCTTAGGTAAAGAGGTACAGGTCTTCTAATGACGATAGCTAACTCTGTTCTGCCTGTCTACCATCTCTGTTACAAGTTATGAAGGAACAGACAGTAGTTCGCATATAACAAATACTATCAGATGACATGTTCATACGAACACACAATCGAATGAGACACGCTACAGATCACGTAGGCCGTTTGAATAATAGGTCGGGGTAGTTGTCTCAAGCAGGGAGCTTGGACTAATGTTTTATAAACAATTGAATGACTACAGGTGACGGCATGTTATCTTAGCTACATACTTATTGTATACGTCATCTTTAGCGTCTCTAGTCTGATCACATTCCTGCAAGCAATCTGGTTGACCTCTTTAGTTTTAGACTTTATATATGGACTAACATTCCATATTTTTATTATGTAAACACTTACATCAGCTCGGTCAGCTACCAAAACCAACTACTGAATATTACTCAAACTTGACTTGCATCTGACTTATAGGAGTGTGATACAGACACTATGTGAATATATATATATAATAAGTAATAAAAATTCATTGTGTACATGAATTGATTCAAGTAATAAAATATAAAACAATGATATTGGTAAATAATAGTGATCACATGATATATATGATACAGTTTTTCACTTCATCTCTTTAAGATACTTATGCTACAGAAAATACTAATGTACTCTGATAATTGCATAGAATGAAGATTAACATGATAAAAAATCATATTTTAACTGATAAAAAATTTCATATATGAAATAAAATTAAAAATTATTAATGTTTTTATGCTGATTGATTCGTTTGCTTTTATGCTAACTGTTATATATCTGCGGATATTGTTAAGGTAAAAGGTAACTGATTGATTATAGGCTACCTGATTTGTTTATACATATGTATATGGATTCATATAAAAATTATGATTAATATATGTGCACTTTAAATAGATTCCTATTGCGTACACGCAAAGATATATTTAGATTCTGTTATTTATGATCATTTATATAAGAGATTCCTATTGCGTACACGCAAAAAATATATTTCGATTCTGTTATTTATGATCATTTATATATAGGATACATGATACTTTATATATATAGGATACATGACCGAGGTTATACTACTTCACTTTTAACTAGCTTTCGAACAACTTTTCGTCCATTACACAGTTCCAGACAACCACCTATAGCCAATTGAAACGGCCTTTTTCAATGGTTAAAACAAGGGGAAAATTTGCCTGGGCGGGTCACGTTCTATTTTTGCGCTCATACTTATTCTCTGCATCCTAAGCTACACGATTACGTTCGCGATGAATAAAAAAACATTCACCCCAGCACGAGTCCTTCGCCAGCAAAGAGAGTTGAATATCCTTCGGGTCGTAATTGTCGGAAGTATGTCCCTTTTTGTAGTCGAATTCGACAGCCGCTGGAGCGTTCCGCATTAAAACGAGATTAACGACGAGATACGGTGTCGGTCGAAGAAGTCCATGAAATTCCTTTCACATGTAGGCGGTTGTTACTTGACTGTAGTCGTCCGCTGCGACGAACGATTTTTTGAAGTTGCTATGTGAAACTCTCGTACTGCAGGATACTGTAACCAGGTTCCATTAATCAGCCTGCAAGTGAAATTATACTTGTCACAAGGGCAAAGTAAATTCAGACGACATCCAAATACAGGGAGGGGAGAGAGCCATTTAGACCAGACTTAACCCACATGAATTCGCTGATATTTCGGAATTCAAAAGAGTCCGCTGTACAAACTTTTTTATCCATGGCATTAACAATGAGTGAACCTATCCAGGTCTATGATGACTTGTAAAAATATCCAAAGAATTATAAAAAAAATAAATAGATATCATTACGAATCTCAAAGAAAATTCGATATTACTGGTAGTAAGTTACTAGACAAAGAAGTGGAAAACGGAGCTAATTGTAAGATTGCCAGGCAACATAAGAGTCAAAGAGAAGATTAATCATGATTCTATGTGCCCTAACAAAGGTTTCATATTCAATTTTCTCGTGCGCATCCTCTGAGGTTAACTTTTAAAACATTATTAATAGGTAGGAGATGCAACGAAAAAAAACCCACTATGTAACTAATTTCTATATAAACTTTGGGTTTTCCAAGAAAATGTGACATTTTCCCATGAATGTGATTTACTTGAATTGTAATAGGCTAATGTTGCAAGTAAATATTTCTTATCCACAACTTGATAATTCTAAATGTCCGTTTACCCATGTCATAAGCTGAATTATTGACTCTAATTGTCTATGAGGTTCAGAAAAAAAAAAATTAATTCATTTTGTTGTTATAGAAATTCTATTTGCTTATATTGTTCATTAATTTTAAAATGATTACAAGTCCTTAACTAATTGCATTACACACACGGATAAGAATATGTTATGGCCTGTCATGTGACCTATGAACCACATGTGAAGTTCATGAACTAAGCATTCCTTTCTCCAGTCAATCTGCTTTTGCAAGCAGAGACGACACACAGATGAAGCCTGTGTAAGCAGATTATTGAGGTTAAAAGGAACAAATGCTGATACGGCAATGATGACGTCGTCACTTGGCAGGAGATTGCTCTCAGCCAGCTAAGAGTTACGTTACTTGCTGTAAGAGATACGACTTTAGTATTTTCAAATGATATTTTAGTGTTTTAATTCTCCACCCGCATGAGAAGAATGTCTGAAAAAAAACAGTACCAAAATTGAACAATATATTAGTTTCATGTTGGCATTATGTTAAATAAATATTCCTTATTCAAACTATATGAAAAAGGTTTCCATACGAATTCTATATACGTATATTATTAGCCCTGTATAAGATTCATATAGGATTATTCCATAGATAACATTTTCACTTCTAGACTTCCTGACTTTAAAATCTCTTTTATTTTATTTTATTTATTTTATTTATTATTATTTTATTTATTTATTTATTTATTTAATTTTTTTTTTTTCATTGACTACGAATATAAATCACCGGGACAGACAATATTTGTCAGTAGGTTTTGATATGTGTTTTGAACTTTTAGCTTATTTGTCATTACTAAAGCGTTAAGTTAGAGTTCAAATCTTTACGCATATATATTTGGATATTTAATGGTTACGTTTTGCTTATTGATATTATCGTGATTCCTTTTTTATTATAATTTGTAACCCTTCCGACTTCTTACGGAGTGTATTATATTGACTCCACTTGTATCCATATTTATCTTATTTTTTTTTATATTTATTTATTTATATATATATATATGATTTGATAAATTAATGGTTGGCTTGAATATGTGGAAAAGTGTTCTAGCGACGTACCGTATAAGGCTACTTGCGGCATCAATTCTATAGATACAAGATATAAATGATAAAGGTATTTAAAACCGCGAGAACCGCTATAATCCGGTCGGATCCAATATCACGAGTTGTAACTCGTAAGACATTGACACTTCCTATTTAATTATCCGTTATTCTACCAAAACCAGATTGACTCTGGGTGATAAAATTTATTATTGTTTTCTTAATGGAAAGGAATTCACACACGAGTTTAAGGAGATTATTATTGATTTACACCACCCGAGTCAGATTATTATGTGTTGAATTCCATATTTACTGATTTAGCACTCATAAATATTCCTAACGCACTCAATTTCGGTGTTTGTTTTTAGTGCTATTAATTCTATATAACGTGTCAAGGAACTATTAACACTAAGAAGTGTTTATTCCCTCTGTCAGACTCGTAATTCTGTTAATAATTCTACGTATATTCTTTCAAGGATTGATTTGGCACAGGATAGGCCCTAAACTGACAGGTGTCTTAGTGTATCCCTTGTTTTCATGACACGTGTTACAATTAGTTATGTGCTTTTTATATCTGTAAGCATTGTAGGCCAGAAAACAGTGATTTGGCTTTCTGTGAAAAAGGAGGGAACCCTGGATGACGGAATGCAACCAGTTTATGACGATTGGTATGAAAAAGATTATTACTACTACCTGGTCATTAGTCATCTGCTGTGTTCTTCGGGTTTTCCTCGTCACAGACCTACATATAATATTACATTTGATTACATTATTCTGATACACATACTTTAAATGTACTTTTGCTTTAGGGTTTCTGCTCAAAAGTGTTTATTGTGCTTTAGCCACTGACCCTGTTTCCGTTTCGAAGTGTTTATTGGTTTGGTGTTAGTCTGTTGACGCTTGCTTTGTTCAGTTTGTAACAGTTCTGCGCTCCGACCCAGATATTCAATGCTCGCGATCTCTTGGGTTAAGGAATTTTCTTGTTTAGATACGGTTTTAACAATAGGCACGGATATTTCTATATTTTTTTAGTCTAATTAATGGTTCTTTGCAGTATGGTGCGGGATTGCGGGATAATGCGTCAGCTATGATATTTGCTTTCCCAGGTAGATATCTTATCTTGGCTCCAAAGACCTGAATGATCATTTGTCCACCGAGTTTCCTTTTGGACTGTGATTAAAGCCTTTGAAAAAACTCGGTAAAGGACTCATGTCAGTAAGGACTTTATCAGGATAGCCATAGATTATGAACTTAAAATATACTAGTGAGTTAAAGATACCTAGCCCTTCCTTGCCTATTACTGTATATTTACTTTCAGAGGGCTTTAGTTTACGTGAATAAAAAGCTATAGGGAAGAACTGTTTATCATATTACTGAAGTAATACCCTCTTACCCCTTGGTCTGAGGCGTCTGTTGCAATAAAAAAAAAAAATTCCTTATTTAAGTCAGGGATTTTTTAAGTTAGGTAAGCTGCATTTTCCGCTTTTAAGATATTGAACGCCTGTTGATGCTTTTCAGACCATAATAAATCTACGTCTTCTTCGTAAGATCTGTTTAAAGGAGCTGTCATGATTGAAGAGTTACATATTTACATACGATTGTAATACCCACTAAAGCGCGAAAGTGCTGTATCCCCCTTTTACGTTAATAAGTACCGGAAAGTTATGAATAGCCGACACCTTACCATGGACTACTTTTAAGACCTTGACCAGACACATAAAACCTAGTAAACATGTTCGGTTTTAAAAAACTCTCATTTAGATATTTTACTCTGAGATTATTTGTCTTTGTCTCTGTAGCACTAGCTCTACTTTATGTGAATGTACTTCTAAGGTATTAGAAAAGATTACAAGATCATCCATATAGGCATGTAGGTTATCCCCTAAAAAGTCTCCAAACACTATATTGTAATTGGGGCGCAACGTAAGCCGGAGGCATACGTAAAAAATTGATAATGTCCCCTGGGTGTGCTGAAAACGGTGTATGAGGTACAATCACTTAGGTAATGGTATCTGGTAAAAGCATTTAAGTAAGTCCAAGTTGGTGAAAAAAAATTTATTCTAACCTAACAGAGATAAGATGTCGTCGGTACATCGCACTGGAAACTATCGGGAGTCGTTTCCTTGTTTAAGCGACAGAAATCTACGCAGATACGCCAAGTCCGATCTTTTATGGCATGACGTTTATATGGGCTTGTTTGATTTCCTAATGACTCCTATTACTAACATTTTTCGTCATTTATCTCTATTTGAAATTTCATTGAGAATCTATACGAAGGTAGTAAATATCTTTATGTTTGTCCTTAGACCGTGTTTTTGTGTTAAATTACATCCGTTTTTTTCTCAGAGATCACTCGCTAGTGGAGAAACTTCCTGGTATTCAGGTAAAAGATAAAAAAAATTCTGCTGAATCCACCTCTGCTTGAATGACTTTACGGATATTACTTTAGATAGATTATCAGAGAGATTCATCCACGACTGGTTGGGCGTGATTAAAAATTAGCAACAATAAAAAATGCGATATTTATAACTTCCGTATCCACGATATGTATCTTTTAGGGCTTTGTTCGCGGAAATCGTTATATTTCAGAGTGTCGGGAAGGATTAAAATTTCATTTCCCCAGCAAAAGTCCTTTTTACACGCACTAAGACGTTCGAGGGTGCATGTTTCTCGAAATTTTGCGTGCAAAGTGCGACTGCGGTTGTGGGAGAATTCTGTTGGGTCATTTGAACAATGTTACGATTTATGAGACAAATGTATAGTTCCTTTATATAAGTTATTATTTGATTACTGTCTCATTTTTGTTCAAACGATTTTAATATGTTTGAAGGTTTTATAGGATTTTCCTTTGATACACACGCCTTATTTTTGCAGGATGTAAGATAATATTTTGTATACCCATAGATGGATCTTACAATTACACTACATACAGATCAACGTTTTTTTATAACTATAGAGGTATCTGTAAACGCTCGCTTATCGGACTTCTCATTAGGGAAGTTCGAACAACAGACGGTGAGTCCGTAAATCACTGGTAATTAATTGTACTAAAGGAATAAATAAGATATTCTAATTTTTACGGCGCGTACAGTCGGGC
>NC_061110.1:19536612-19546612 GCF_015104395.2 Macrobrachium nipponense | reverse complement strand
ATGTTAAAAAAAAGATAAGTGCAATATATTGACTGTACATATCTATTTTTCATGGATGTATGAAGTACTTAAAACTATTTCAATTATAATGATATATTTAAAAATAAGTAATTAGTATCATGAAGACTTTGGAAATGACAATATTGGTGGCGACAGAAGAAGTGGTTCACAGAATACATGAAATATCTAAAGTACTTGAAACTATTTTATCTATAATGATGTCTGTAAAAAAAATAGATTAGTGCAATAGTTTGACTGCATATCTTTTGGAAATGACAATATGGCGAAGAGAAGTGGCTCACAAAATGGATAAAATATCTAAACTTTGAACTATGAAAAAAGGTTGGATTTAGACTGAGTTTCTGTAGAATCAGATGCTGGAACGTAAGGTGATTGCTGAGCCAAGTCTTTCAAAGAATTATTGAAAATTTTATCAAGGTGAAGTGTATGGCCATTGTTATGTAAACAATGAGGTAATCCATTTTAAACAATAGTAATTAAGATGTAAAATTTTGAAACCAAATTTTTATATCTTACGAGCATTAATATGAATTATTTTTATAAAAAGGAAATAAAAAAGAAAGCAGTTGGTTTCTTTGTAACTGAGGTTTACTTGGTCATTAAAACAATTTATTAAACAAATCTCTAGCTAATCAAGTAATTTTATGGGAGAATTTAATCGCAACTCAAAATTCCAAGCTTTTACTCAGTGAACCATCTCTCTCTCTCCTAGGTCTCTCTCTCTCTCTCTCTCTGTTCCTTCTCATCTCTTATGTCTTCTTATTCTTTCCCACTACTGTGCCATCGCCCCCCCCTCTCTCTCTCCTAGGTCTTCTCATTCTCTCCCACTACTGGACCATCTTCTCTCTCTCTCTCTCTCTCTCTCTCTCTCTCCTCTCTCTCTCTCTCTCTCTCTCTCTCAAAAATAATAAGAATAACATAATAATTAAAGATTAAAAAAATAGGAAAAAATAAAAGAAAATAAAGATTAATACAAATTGTAAAAACACTAAAATTTTGAAAAGAAATTTTTTTTTTAAAGGGAATAAGACTCTTTCTTCCTAAACTGCTTGCACCTCTCTCCATTTCAGGGAGCAACTTTCCTATCACTCCCCACAAGAACTTCCAGTACTCTTCCCGTCGAGCAGCGATAAGAAGTTTAAAGTAAACTTCTTATCATTTTGACGCTGGAATGCGATCTCTCGTCCCCATTTAAATCATGTGGTTGCTACGTCACCTTCATTTTCAATATTTTCAGTCTCGTGTTCCTTCTCTTTTTAGTGAATATATACCAGAAGAAATTTATGAATATTCATCAAGTGGTTACTACATAACCTTTATTTTTCATATTTTCAGTTTGACGTTTCTCCTCTTCGAGTGAATAATAGAAGAAATTTATGAATATTCATGATGAATAAAATGCTTAGCAAGTGGAAAATTGCAGTATGATGAGGGGCTCATTTTAATTATGCAATAGATATAAACTATGAATAATTATGATGATAACTGGTTAAACAAGTGTAAAATTACAGTATAATGAGGAACGCATTTTTTAATTAGTAATGGAAATAAACTATGAATAATTATGATGAATAACTGGTTTAGCAAGTGTAAAATTACAGTATGATGAGGGACGCATTTTTAGTTAGCAAGAGAAATAGATTATGATAATTATGATGAATAACAGGTTTAGCAAGTGTAAAAATTACCAGTATGATAAGGCACGCTCTTTAATTAGCCATAGAAATAAATTATGAATAATTATGATGAATAACAGGTTTAACAAGTGTAAAATTACAGTATGATGAGGGACCCAATTTTAATTAACAATGGAAATAAATTATGAATTTATGATGAATAACAGTTTAACAAGTGTAAATTATAGTATGATAAGGGGAAGCAATTTTAATGAAAAAATAGGGAAGGATTTATGAGTAATTATGGTGAATAACCAGCTTCATAAGCGTAAAGTCGATGAAACACTCGTAGCAAAGTAGATTTCAAACCTTGATATTTTTTTGTATGTTAAATTTTCGAAAAATAAGTTTTGCTTAGGAGATGAAATGCATTTTCCATTTCAATAAGGATTAGACAATTCAGTGAAGCAATAGAATTTACTAACCATCCTGTAAATATATCGTGCCATTGCTTGTTGGCAAAATGGTCGAATGCGCATTTAAATTTTTTTTTCCAGTTTTCTGCATCGAAAGGTGATTTTATCATTGACTTATTGTTTCTGCAAAGTATCCTGTTCGTCTCTCAGCACCATCCAGGATGTATGGTGTGACAAAACCACCGTCGATGCAAATAGCTACAAATATCTTTTAAAAAAAGTTTCTACTTATCGATAACAAAGTTCTATTAATGAGTATTTCATTTTATGATAGTTACAGAAAACAAAATATTTCAGTCCCCTTTCATTTTTGTCTCACGAAAACTTACCATAAAATTTACATAATATTTTCCTTTAGGGGATCACTTTCAAATATCTCATTTTCAATTCCTACGTATATTGACTTTGATTGATTACTACTATCGCAGATAAAGATTGCTTATCATTAATGCGTCGAGTATTGCGACGAGTGAGCTGGAATTCCCCCATCAATTTTTCAAGCTGAGACCCATTTTCTATTTCTTATCTTGACACTTCTCTGAATTCATCGCCGAAATGATGGAAGATCCTCGGGAAATTCTTCATGGCTGAAAAGATCTGGCGTTGCTCTCCCCAGCAGTTTGTCTTCAAGGATGCGGTTAGAAAATGTAGTATATGTAGATTATTATTATTATTATTATTATTATTATTATTATTATTATTTATTATTATTATTATTGAGATGAACCATATATGGACCAATCCCAAATGGGCCATTGGCTCGAACTTTGAGCTTCCAGAACATATTATTATTATTATTATTATTATTATTATTATTATTATTATTATTATTATTATTATTATTATTATTATTATTATTATTAAGAAGATGAACCATATATGGACCAATCCCAAATGGGCCATTGGCTTGAAGTTTAAGCTTCCAGAACATATTATTATTATTATTATTATTATTATTATTATTATTTTTGCTCTATCACAGTCCTCCAATTCGACTGGGTGGTATTTATAGTGTGGGGTTCCAGGTTGCATCCTGCCTCCTTAGGAGTCCATAACTTTTCTTACTATGTGCGCCGTTTCTAGGATCACCACTTCTTCTGCATGAGTCCTGGAGCTACTTCAGCCTCTAGTTTTCTAGGTTCCTTTTCAGGGATCTTGGGATCGTGCCTAGTGCTCCTATGATTATGGGTACGATTTCCACTGGCATATCCCATATCTTTCTTATTTCTAATTCAGATCTTGATATTATTGCCATTTTTCCCATCTTCTTTCTCTTCAAACTTTCTTGTGTCCCATAGTATTGCGACTAATCAATGCGTGATTACTTTTTCTTCTTGACTTTGTCAATCAACGTCACGTCTGGTCTATTTGCACGTATCACCCTATCCGTTCTGATACCATAGTCCCAGAGGATCTTTGACTGATCGTTTCTATCACTCCCTCAGGTTTGGTGCTCGTACCACTTATTACTGCAAGGTAGCTGAAGTTTCTTGCACAGCTCCAGTGGAGGGCTTTTGCACTGAATCATGCCTCTTTTTGTACTGGTTCTGTGCAAGTGCCGGGCATTCGCTTGCTATGTGGTTAATGGTTTTTTTCATTTTCGTATTGCAATTCTACATTATGGGAGAGATGTTATTTCCATCTATCGTTCTTTGAACATATCTTGTTCTTAGGGTCTGATCTTGTGCCGCTGTTATCATTCCTTCAGTTTCCTTCTTTAGCTCTCCCCTCTGTAGCCATTTGCCATGTGTCATCGCTGGCTAGTTCTTTAGTCTGTCTCATGTATTGTCCGTGCATTGGCTTGTTGTGCCAGTCCTCTGTTCTGTCTGTCTTCTCCTGTCTCTGTATATTTCTGGGTCTTCGTCTACTTTATTAGTCCTTCTTCCCATGCACTTCTTTAGGCCACTCGTCTTTCACTCGTTTTCAGATATTGCCCCAGTGCTCTGTTTCTCGATGTTGATGCAGTCCTCTATACTTAGTAGTCCTCTCCCTCCTTCCTTTCGTGTTATGTATAGTCTGTCCGTATTTGCTCTTGGGTGAAGTGCATTGTGAATTGTCATATGTTTCCTGGTTTTCTGATCTATGCTGCGGAGTTCTGCCTTCGTCCATTCCACTATTCCTGCGCTGTATCTGATTACTGGCACTGCCCATGTGTTTATGGCTGTTATCATATTTCCGCCCTTGTCTCATCTATGTGTTTGATGTTGCTCCCATCTGGTAGCTTTATCCCTTCAGTTCTCGTTACTTTGCCTTTTTGTATGTTGACTAAGGCACATTTTTCTATTCCAAACTCCATCCTGATGTCCCCAGATACAATCCTTACAATCTGGATTAGGGTATCTATTTCTTTGATGCTCTTACCATACAGCTTGATGTCGTCCATGAACATCAGATGGTTGATTCTGTTGCCTCTTTTCTTGAGTTGGTAGCCGGCATCCATCTTCTGTAGTACTTTTGTCATGGGAATCATGGCTACTACGAAGAGTAGTGGGGACAGTGAGTCGCCCTGGAAGATCCCTCTCCTGATATTATTAACCTCTGCTAGTCTTATTCCAGAGCTTGTAAGTATTGTATTCTAGTTGCGCATTGTATTTTTGAGGAAGCTGATGGTGTTTTCCTCTGTCCCATATATTTTCAGGCATTCTATTAGCCATGTGTGTGGTATCATGTCGAAGGCTTTCTTATAGTCTATCCATGCCATGCTTAGGTTGGTTTTCCTTCTTCTACTGTTCTTCATTACCATTTTGTCTATCAGGAGCTGGTCTTTTGTGCCCCTAAACTTCCTTCTGCAGCATTTCTGTTGGTGGGGGATGGTGTTTGTCTCCTCTAGGTAGTTGTATAGCCTTTCACTGATGATACCTGTTAGTAACTTCCACATTATTGGTAGGCAGGTGATAGGCCTGTAGTTACTGGCTATATTTCCCTTACTCTTGTCTTTTTGTACTAAGGATGTTCTTCCTGTGGTCATCCATTTGGGTGCATGTTGATTTGAGATACAATGCTGGTGTTGTTCTGCTATTCGTGGGTGTAGGGCCTTGAAGTTTTTGAGCCAGTATCCATGGACTTCATCGGGACCTGGGGCTTTCCAGTTTGGCATTTTTTCTTTTAGTTGGTGTCAGACTGTGTCTGTCGTGATCTCTGTGAATCTTTGTTTTATTCTCCCTGTTTCTTCTTCCTTGACTTCCTGGAGCCATGTTGCATGTTTGTTGTGTGATACCGGATTGCTCCACATGTTTTCCCAGAGTCTCTTACTTGGTTCGGCTTCAGGAATTTCTTGGTGGTTGTCTTCCCCTCTTAGTTGGTTGGCTGTTATAGTCTTCTCCTTGTTCGGTTCCGAATAGTTTGTTCTGTTGGTATACCCTTATTCCTGTTCATGTACCGTTGGATCTTATGCTCTTTGGCCTTAAGCCTCTGTTTTACATCTTTTATTGTGTTGTTTAGTCCCTCTCTTGTACTTGTATTTCTCGTTGAGTTCCTCCCTTGTTTTCTTGCTTCTTAGCTGGCTGTATAGTCTTTTCTGGTCGGTTATGAATAGTTTGTTCTGTTGTTATCCCTTATTCCTGTTCATGTACCGTTGGATCTTATGTGCTTTGGCCTTAAGCCTCTGTTTTACATCTTCTATTGTGTTGTTTAGTCCCCTCTCTTGTACTTTGTATTTTTCGTTGAGTTCCTCCCTTGTTTTCTTGCTTCTTAGCCTTTTTTTCTGCCATCTCTTTCAGTTTACTCAGTCAGATCTCACCACCATGATTTGCTTTTCCAAGGAGGTTGTTGTTTTGGTTTCTGTGGGTTGGGTTGTGCTGGTGATGTTGGTGTTCGAATCCCCATCAGTTCTGCTACTAATCTTGCTCCTGCATATGCCAAGTTATTTGTTTCTGTGATACTGGTGGTGTGTATTATGCCCATTATTTCATTGACCTCACTTGTTTTCTCCCTTAATTTCTTGGTGTTGTAAGCTTTCATGGAGGGGATCTTTGTTCTCTCTGTATCTGACTCCATCCATTGTCTAATCTTTTCTACCCATTCCGTCCTCTCTGTTACTTCATCGGTGTTTCTTCGTGTGTCGTTGTTTGATACCTCATCATCCCTGTCGTCTTCTGTAGCATCGTCTCTCAGTTCGTCTTCGTGTAATTCGTTGTCGTGTGACATTTCCCTTTCCAGTTCTTCTCTTTCTGTTGGGGAGAGCCAGTTCTTTTTCTTTATGTTCCTTACTTGGTCTGCCAGCCTCTGCTCTGTTTGGGGGTTGTTATTCCTCTCATTCCAGATGTTGACCAACCTTCTTCTATATCCTCTCTCCGTCGGGTTGCTTCTGATGTAGCATCTCCATATTTCCTTATTTTCTTCTCTTGTCCATTTCTTCCTTTTTGCTTCTGCAGCTCCAATCACAGGCTGTTGGTTACTGTCGTTGTGGTGGTCAGTTGCTGGATGCCGACCTCCAAGTACCTGACTGTCTTCCCCTTCAATTGGGTTGAATACCTGGCTGTCGGACGAAGCTCCTCTGTTGCCAGAGGTTTCATTTACGTCGTTGTCGTTTATTCCTTCATTTCTTTCCATCATTGCTGAGCTTTGCTATTAACCCATAGCTGGACCCTACCCCATCAGGGATAGGTACTCATTTACAGCTGAGTAGACTGAGGAAATTATGGTAAAGATCCTTTCCCAAGGAATCAACGCCGAGGAGAGCAGTCACCCATCCAACGACTGACCAGCCCCAATGTTGCTTAACTTAACCAGTCCATTGACGACCAACCCACTCTGCCACGCGCCATTTAATTATTATTATTATTATTATTATTATTATTATTATTATTATTATTATTATTATTATTATTGAGATGAACCATATATAGACCAATCCCAAATGGGCCATTGGCTCGAACTTTGAGCTTCCAGAACATATTATTATTATTATTATTATTATTATTATTATTATTATTATTATTATTATTATTAAGGAGATGAACCATATATGGACCAATCCCAAATGGGCCATTGGCTTGAAGTTTAAGCTTCCAGAACATATTATTATTATTATTATTATTATTATTATTATTATTATTATTATTATTATTATTATTATTATTATTATTATTATTTATTTTTTTTTGCTCTATCACGGTCCTCCAATTCGACTGGGTGGTATTTATAGTGTGGGGTTCCAGGTTGCATCCTGCCTCCTTAGAAGTCCATCACTTTTCTTACTGTGTGCCGTTTCTAGGATCACACTCTTCTGCATGAGTCCTGGAGCTACTTCAGCCTCTAGTTTTTCTAGATTCCTTTTCAGGGATCTTGGGATCGTGCCTAGTGCTCCTATGATTATGGGTACGATTTCCACTGCATATATCCATATCCTTCTTATTTCTACTTTCAGATCTTGATACTTTATCCCATTTTTTCCCTCTCTTTCTCTTCAACTCTGGTGTCCCATGGTATTTGCAACATCAATGAGTGATACTTTCTTCTTGACTTTGTCAATCAACGTCACGTCTGGTCTGTTTGCACGTATCACCCTATCCGTTCTGATACCATAGTCCCAGAGGATCTTTGCCTGATCGTTTTCTATCACTCCCTCAGGTTGGTGCTCGTACCACTTATTACTGCAAGGTAGCTGAAGTTTCTTGCACAGGCTCCAGTGGAGGGCTTTTGCCACTGAATCATGCCTCTTTTTGTACTGGTTCTATGCAAGTGCCGGGCATTCGCTTGCTATGTGGTTAATGGTTTTCATTTTTTTGTATTGCACTTCCTACATATGGGGAGATGTTATTTCCGTCTATCGTTCTTTGAACATATCTGGTTCTAGGGCCTGATCTTGTGCCGCTGTTATCATTCCTTCAGTTTCCTTCTTAGCTCTCCCTTCTGTAGCCATTGCCATGTGTCATCGCTGGCTAGTTCTTTAGTCTGTCTCATGTATTGTCCGTGCATTGGTTTGTTGTGCCAGTCCTCTGTTCTGTCTGTCATTCTTCTGTCTCTGTATATTTCTGGGTCTTCGTCTACTTTTATTAGTCCTTCTTCCCAAGCACTCTTTAGCCACTCGTCTTCACTGGTTTTCAGATATTGCCCCAGTGCTCTGTTCTTGATGTTGACGCAGTCCTCTATACTTAGTAGTCCTCTCCCTCCTTCCTTTCGTGTTTATGTATAGTCTGTCCGTATTTGCTCTTGGGTGTAGTGCTTTGTGTATTGTCATATGTTTCCTGGTTTTCTGATCTATGCTGCGGAGTTCTGCCTTCGTCCATTCCACTATTCCTGCACTGTATCTGATTACTGGCACTGTCCATGTGTTTATGGCTTTTATCATATTTCCGCCGTTGAGTTTTGACTTGAGTATCGCCTTGAGTCTCTGCATATATTCTTTCCTGATCGTGTCCTTCATCTCTTGGTGTTTTATATCCCCTCCTTTCATTATTCCCAGGTATTTGTATCCTGTCTCATCTATGTGTTTGATGTTGCTCCCATCTGGTAGCTTTATCCCTTCAGTTCTCGTTACTTTGCCTTTTTGTATGTTGACTAAGGCACATTTTTCTATTCCGAACTCCATCCTGATGTCCCCAGATACAATCCTTACAGTCTGGATTAGGGTATCTATTTCCTTGATGCTCTTACCATACAGCTTGATGTCGTCCATGAACATCAGATGGTTGATTCTGTTGCCTCTTTTCTTGAGTTGGTACCCGGCATCCATCTTCTGTAGTACTTTTGTCATGGGAATCATGCTACTACTAGAGTAGTGGGGACAGTGAGTCGCCCTGGAAGATCCCTCTCCTGATATTAACCTCTGCTAGTCTTATTCCAGAGCTTGTAAGTATTGTATTCCAGTTGCGCATTGTATTTTTGAGTAAGCTGATGGTGTTTTCCTCTGCCCCATATATTTTCAGGCATTCAATTAACCCTGTGTGTGGTATCATGTCGAAGGCTTTCTTATAGTCTATCCATGCCATGCTTAGGTTGGTTTTCTTTCTTCTACTGTTCTTCATTACCATTTTGTCTATCAGGAGCTGGTCTTTTGTTCCCCTACACTTCCTTCTGCAGCATTTCTGTTGGTGGGGGATGGTGTTTGTCTCCTCTAGGTAGTTGTATAGCCTTTCACTGATGATGCCTGTTAGTAACTTCCACATTATTGGTAGGCAGGTGATAGGCCTGTAGTTACTGGCTATATTTCCCTTACTCTTATCTTTTTGTACTAAGGATGTTCTTCCTGTGGTCATCCATTTGGGTGTATGGTGATTTGAGATACAATGCTGGAGTTGTTCTGCTATTCGTGGGTGTAGGGCCTTGAAGTTTTTGAGCCAGTATCCATGGACTTCATCGGGACCTGGGGCTTTCCAGTTTGGCATTTTCTTTAGTTGGTGTCTGACTGTGTCTGTCGTGATCTCTGTGAATCTTTGTTTTATTCTCCCTGTTTCTTCTTCCTTGACTTCCTGGAGCCATGTTGCATGTTTGTTGTGTGATACCGGATTGCTCCATATGTTTTCCCAAAGTCTCTTACTTGGTTCAGCTTCAGGAATTTCTGGGTGGTTGTCTTCCCCTCTTAGTTGGCTGTATAGTCTTTTCTGGTTAGTTCCGAATAGTTTGTTCTGTTGGTATCCCTTATTCCTGTTCATGTACCGTTGGATCTTATGTGCTTTTGCCTTAAGCCTCTGTTTTACATCTTCTATTGTGTTGTAGTCCCCTCTCTTGGACTTTGTATTAGTATTATTATTATTATTATATATTATTATTCTTATTATTATTATTATTATTATTATTATTATTATTATTATTAATTTATTTATTAATTTATTTTTTGTCTATCACAGTCATCCAATTCGACTGGGTGGTTTTCATAGTGTGGGGCTCCGGGTTGCATCCTGCCTCCTTAGGAGTCCATCACTTTTCTCACTATGTCCGCTGTTC
>NC_061110.1:19529112-19534112 GCF_015104395.2 Macrobrachium nipponense | reverse complement strand
CGATTAAGTCGTGTTCAGAGATAGGCAAAAGTTCGTAAAGGAAATTCGCTGGAATTTATTTTCGTGATGTAATCTCGTGACTGTACATTATTCCGATAAGGTTAAATAACATAAATTAGCGCACATAAACATAAACGTACACACAGTCACTAACACACACACACACACACACACACACACACACATATATATATATATATATATATATATATATATATATATATATATATAATCAACATGATGGTTAGGCTATTCCTCGGCAGTACAAATCAGAAGGCGTTGAAGAAGACAGCATTAAACATATGTCACTTTATTCTCATTGCGACGTTTTCGAGACCAATGTCTCATCATCCATGGCTAAAATAAAAGATAAAAACAAAAACTGATATACAGTACAGCATTAAATAATTTTGTTGACATAAAAAAAACAACAACTCATTGAATAAAGTAATACAAGGAAATTCACAACATTCAAATACAAGTTACTCTAAATAATGAAATAAAATAAAACGAAATATAAAAAAAAAAATATATATAAATAAGAAGGCATTATTAAAATTAGGAATAGTTAAAAAAGACACCTTGTCTCAACGACGTTCGGTTGCCGTATGGAAAACGAATCGAAAGTAAACAAGAAGAAGGGCCTGGTTTAAGCTATGTATAAGGGGAACAGATGAAGAGTGGTTGAGACAAGGTGTCTTTTTCAACTATTCCTAATTTTAATAATGCCTTCTTATTTATATATATATTTTTATATTTCGTTTTATTTTATTTCATTATTTAGAGTAACTTGTATTTGAATGTTCTGAATTTCCTTGTATTACTTTTATTCAATGTGTTGTTGTTGTTTTTTTATGTCAACAAAAATAATTGAATGCTGTATTGTATATCATTTTTTATCTTTTATTTTAGCCTGGATGATGAGACATTGGTCTCGAAAACGTCGCAATGTGAATAAAGTGATATGTTTAATGCTGTCTCTTCAAAACGCCTTCTGATTTTGTACTGCCGAGGTAATAGCCTAACCATCATGTTGAATTAGATATATATATATATATATATATATATATATATATATATATATATATATATATATCCTATATATATATATATATTATATATATATATATATATATATGTGTGTGTGTGTGTGTGTGTGTGTGTTAGTGACTGTGTACGTTTATGTTTTATGTGCGCTAATTTATGTTTATATATATATATATATATATATATATATATATATATATATATATATATATATATATATATATATATATATATATATATATATATATATATAAAACAGTGTAACTCGTTTCTAAATGTTTCTTAAACAGGTTTATGTCTATAGCAACATGAATGCTTCGTTATTAATTTTCGTTGTTGAATTGAATTGAATTGAATATAGAATTTAGGCCCAAGGCCAAGCACTGGGATCTATGAAGTCATTCAGAGCTGAAACGGAAATTGAGAGTAAAATCTTTGAAAGGTGTAACAGGAGGAAAACCTGCCAGTTTGAAAGTAAGATGGAAGAATGAGAATATGAAAGGAGGTACAGTAAATGGAATGGAAGAAGTTGCAGCTAGGGGCCGAGGGCATGCTACAAATAACCTACAGTGCACCGCATGAGGTGCACTGACGGCACTAACCTTTACGGGGATTTTATTTGTTAGGTAATACTGTTTCCAAAGCATTTAGGTCTATTTCATGGAATATTTTAGAAAAAGATAACATAACTAGCATCCATTGATATAAGAACAGAGATTCCTGAACAAGATAGATTTATCAAATAACTTTCATTGTTTTCAGATGAATTCTAGAATTGATGTCCCTCGAAAAATCGATGGAATGGGAATAATAAAGTCTGAAATCTAGACCAAAGGCCCAGCACTGGGATGTGTGAGGTCATTCAGCATTAAAAAAGGGAATTAAGAGTAAGAAGTGAGACGTTTAACAGGAGGAAAACCTCAAAGCAGCTGAACTATGAAACTATTGTTAGAAAAGGGTGGAAAGCAAGATGGAAGAAAGAATATGAATGGAGGCACAGTAAAATGAATGTATAGGTGTTGCAGCTAGGGGCCTGAGGAGGGGATGCTTCAAAGAATATTACGCAATGCCTACAGTGCACCGAGTGATGTGCAACTGTTGGCTGGCACCACACCCCTACGGAGCCCTTAAAGAGTTAATTAGTGGAGTTTACAATCGCGAAGAGAAAGAAATGCATTTGGTAAAGAAGGAAACAGCGACTCACTTATCCCCCAAATGAGAAGAGCGAAGGGAAGGTGGCCACAGTCTCTTGTTTTTAGTAAGTGGAAAAGGAACTTGTCTCCACTGAACGACAATTACGAGGAAATTCACTTAAGCAGCGCGGGAAATTTCGCGACCTTGGACGCAGAAAAACAAATTACAAGTCTCGCCAATAACAAAGTTCGGTCGGGAAGCGAGTGACCAGAGAAGAAATAAAAAAATGTGAAACTTTAAATGAATATTCGTCCTTCCAGAGAAAGAGAGATTTGCAGTTTGATTATTATCTTATGAAGGATATTAACCCCAGTACAAAATAAATCTTATGAACTCTAGAACTGAATATAAGTTAAATATATCTTCGTTTAACAGACCCGACTGCTGATTAACAGCACTCCAAGGGCTGCCCCGAAGGCTTAGACGTTTTTACGTGGCTAGGAACCAATTGGTTTCCTAGCAACGGGACCTATAGCTTATTGTGGGATCCGAAGCACATCATATCGAGAAATGAATTTATAATCATCAGAGCGGGGAATCGGACTAGCGACTACCGAATCAGTAGGCGAGCACGTAAACCACACGTCCAACAAGGAACTCGAATGGAATATAAAATTGAGGCCAAAGGCCTAGCGCTGGGACCAGTGAGGTCATTCGGACCCGAAAGGGAAACAGGTTTGAAAGGTATAAAATGAGGAAAACCTCAAAGTAGCTGCATAATGAAACAGTTGTTAGGAGAAGATGGAAAATGGGATGGAAGAGAGAGAATATGAACAGAGGTACAGTAAAAGGAATGAAAGGAGTTGCAGCTAGGGGCCGAGGGGAGGCTGTAAGGAATCTTAAGTAATGCCTACAGTGCACCACATGAGTTTCACTGATAGCTCTACCCACTATGGGGATGAAAGGGGCTGTAATTCAGAGGTTAAATGATGCTTTCACTCGGAATCATGATTCATCAGTCAGAAAAGATTCTTTAGCACCAGTTAAGAAAAGCATAATAATACCAGTTGTCGTAACTGGAATATAAAATTCTGCCTAAAGGCCATTGCTGGGACCTGTGAGGTCATTCTGCGCCGAGAATAAAGCTGAAGCAATCCACACGGTGGAAAATAAGATAGAATGTAGCGAATATGAACAAAGGTACAGTAAAAGGAATGAAAGGGGTTGCAGCTAGGGGTCGAAGGGACGCCACAAAGAACTTGGAGTAATGCCTACAGTGCACCGTGTGAGGTGCACTAATTGCGCTACACCCTCCCCCCATGGGGCAATATTAATAGTAACAACTCTTAGCTCACAGAGTCATGTGAGGGCAAGTTGCCTAGACCATTTCATCAGATGGAAATCCAACGAACTATGATAGGAACCGCAAAGCCTTCTCAGCTTATCTTTATGGAAGATGACACCAGCCATAAAAAGCTTTTAAGGCCCTCTCTCTCTCTCTCTCTCTCTCTCTCTCTCTCTCTCTCTCTCTCTCTCTCTCTTCCATTACAATTTCGCCGAACTCTGGAACATGGCTTTCCGTTCCTCTACTACAGTCTACGAAAAAAGAAAAAAAAACATGGAACATGCTCTGCTGAAAAAAGATCTGGAAGGAAAAGAAAATACATCGAGTGATGAAAATGCAATATGAAATTCAAAATAATTACGTAATGTCTTACTGAAATCCGCATTTTAACCAATAGTGAAAATACCCCATATAACATGAATGAAAAAAAATGGTAATTTTTAAGATTTAATATGGTGAGCCCAATCTTTATACACAGTACACTTGTACTATATATATATATATATATATATATATATATATATATATATACATACATACCAAAAAATTATTTTCTATTAAAATATAGCGTATTCATTGTTTAATTTTCGCTTTGCGAAACAAGGCTCTATTGACCTTAGATTTTAGCACATTTTAACTTACGTTAAAAGTTAGGAATATAACGTTTATAACTTATGCATGATGGGAAAATCTTACAGCGTCCCGATTAAACTGAAGGCTGGATGACGCCTTGCTTCCTATAAGGCTTAAGCACCTATTCCATTTATCCAAACGTGCATGAGAAACTTCATGGACTAACTGAGCAATATCAACACATCACTAATGGATATTCCATCAAAGATGCAGATGAGCTGGTCTTAAGGGAGGGAGATATTGCCTCGAAAATGGACACAGGAAGTTTTAGCACGGAATTACAAGCTCAGCCAATGGCATCTGTTATGGAGACCTTTCCGATAATTGTCGCGAGGAAAGAAGGCGTTGCTCTGCCTGTGTCGAGCATATTAATGAAAGTATGACATACTTATTGAAATGGTCTTTCATTTTTCACCTTTCACGTGGCTAGCTACGATAATATTTGTCACGTGCAGTTTGGTGACTTATTGATGACATTCTCATCTTCAAATATATTTTTTATATAGTAAATTGCCGCGTGGAATATGACGTGTAAGATTATTGTGTTGCTATGAATATATTCTAGATTAAACCGTCGAGTGGAATATGGGGTGTACGATTATTTGTGTTGGCATGGATATATTTTATATTACATCGCCGAGTGGAATATGCCGTGAATGATTGTATTATTTGTGTCGCTATGAATATATTCTAAATTAAATAATTAAATTGCCGCGTGGAATATGATGTGTACAATTATTTGTGTTGCTATGAATATATTTTATATTAAATCGTCGAGTGGAATATGATGTGTACAGATTATTTTTTCCATTGCTATGATAATTTTTGTGCATACTAAATC
>NC_061110.1:19514242-19528612 GCF_015104395.2 Macrobrachium nipponense | reverse complement strand
TGCATAATAAATCATTGAGTGGAATAGGATGTGTACAGAGTATATGTTTCAATAAGACTGTGAAACCAGGGTTTTCACGAAATCCCTGAAATTTTCAGGGAATTCGTGAAATCACCGATTTACTGAGGAACAATCCCCGAGGGGCTATATAGTAATAAACACGGCGAAACTGATTCATCTACACTGTTTCGCCATGTTTAGTACCAGCCCCCTCGGGGTCAAATGTTCCTATGTGAATTGGTGATTTCACAGTCTTACAGTAACATATAGTACGTACGTATGTGTGTGTGTGTGTGTGTCTGCAGGTTAATGTACGCGCATGCCCGAGTGACTGCAACGAGCACAGCTTCAGAACGTGAGATTTATTCTCTCAACTGTAAAATCCACTTAATGGAAATATGTAGGTTTCGTAATATGAAGTAATAAAACCAACCGCTGTCCACATCCTCTTCGCAATAACTTTTCGACTCGTGAACAATTGTTGGGATGATTTTTAATATCGCTTCCGATTACTGAGAAAGACATTTTTAATGGTTTCTGTTATAGCGCAATACTTACGGCTTCAACAGTTTTTCGTGGACATTTCACCTACACGATCTGTGATATGATTTAGGTCCACTGAAAACAGAAGCCTTTGGTGCGAAAGAAGTCAACAGTTGAATTTACTTGTTAACCGATTTCAAAATCCTAGACTGGACCTCATAAAGTTAATAAAGTATTCTTTGCATGCATTTGCTGACAGTTATCCTCTTGTTATCTGAGCATCCTTTTATTAAATGGGTAAAATTCTCATGTAATTGATACAACAGTCATGAACATACCCAGATTAAACATGGCAGCCTTAGGCTGAGTCCACAGTACAATAAGTAAGTCTACCTTATTTTAACCAGACCACTGAGCAAAGGGGCCTACAGCTTATTGTGGGATCCGAACAACATTATATCGATAAATGAATTTCTAATCACCAGAAATAAATTTCTCTGATTTCCCCTTGGAGGAGTGGGAAATCGAACTCGCGACTACCGAAACGGTAGGCGAGCACGTAGACCACTCGTCCAACGAGAAACTAGTCCATACTGCAATAAAACATGTCATCAACACATCGTCAAATTATCGCAAAGTTATTGCAAAATATTAAGAGTTCGTCGTTTCTTTTCAAGGAATCTGTTGAGAGTCATTGATGCCATCACTAAAAGTCATTAGGCCTTAGGTCCTAAGTCCGATATCTCTACTTATGATCCTTTTCACTTACTCGTCGAGTAAGTCCACAAACTACTTTTTTGTTGTTGTTGTTGATGGGGATTAGGAAAGGTTTATGGAAGAGCCTAAAAAGGTCTGAAAAGGTGTTTCACGTTGAGTTAAAAATACGAGAATTTCAGGAGAGGATATCTATGATTTATTTATTAGAATGAAAATGTAAAAAATAAACAATGTGCATGTTAAACAGTACAGAACAATTTTTTTCTAATAAAATACATCGTATTTATCTTAATTTTCGTTGGTGAAACCGTGCTCTATTTGACCATAGATTTTAGCACGTTTTAATTTACGTCAAAGGTCAGGAATATATTTAGGGTAGTAATGCATTGCATCTGTGCTTGAACTTTTGAGGTTATGAGTGCTCAACATAATAATAATAATAATAATAATAATAATAATAATAATAATAATAATAATAATAATAATAATAATAATAATAAATAATAATAATAATAATGCAGTTCTTTCATAATCCGCGAGGCTGCGAAGTAATTGACCTATATTCATGGTGTTATTGTGGTAGTTTGGATGCAAAGTTCTGGTATTATAAATACTAAAATATATGAAATATATATATATTATTCTGGTTGTATTTAATATATAATCCGGAGACTACAGTGGGAATGTAGATGGTGATCTCCTATAATGATAATAATAATAATAATATAATAATAATAATAATAATAATAATAATAATAATAATAATTATATGTTTTGTTAAAAATGACTGCTGCTTCAGCACTATTAATCTTATAAGAGTCTTCTCTATCTTTCTGATGACGGCTTTCTCGTTGTTGCTTAGACTGGCGAGCGAACGCACCAAAGGGCATGTAAAATTCGGTTGAGTCATTTGATTTATTATTGCTTATACAATTCTCTCTCTCTCTCTCTCTCCTCTCTCTCTCTCTCTAATGAGACGTTTCCTCCTGATTGACAGGACATTATCAAGCGATAACTGCTGAGGGACTGAATTCCAGTGGTTTGTTTGTTGTTTTTGATTAAGCTGACCTTGTGTCAGCACGGGCTCTTGCTCACAGAGCAGCCCGTAACTTTTTTCCAGTGGCGAGTCCATCTCCTTTTATCGTGGTGTTGCGAGCTCTTGAGTACGGTCGGAGCACCTCTCCGGCAGATCGGGTTTTCATTGGTTCCCGGAAGGTGACTCATACGGCGTGGCGTTAATGAGTCTTGCAGACCTTCTCAGGTGGGGTGTATCACCGGGAGCCTCTTGATTGCTTCTACCTGAGTGACGTCACCCCTGGTATTATTCTCATGTCCGGTGATCGTTTCATGCGCGCTGGTACTTTCGTTAGGGGGGAGGGTGTGTTCCTCCTCACACACGTCGGTATCAGGAACGCTTCTTGGGTGGTATTAAGGGGAGGCTTTTCCTCGAGGATGAGCAGAGCTTCTAGGAGACGCAGACGTCGTGGGTCAGGTGCTCTCCCGATGATCTTAATATTCCTGACGATGTCGTCTCTCGTGATGTTTCTGCGGTGTACTACAAGGGCGTGCTGCCTAATGGCGCCCTCCTGGGCGTTGCAGGAAATCCTCTTCGACAGGCGCATCGTCGTCATGCCGATGTAAATCCCAGGGCATCCTTGGGCGGGGCATACATATCGGTAGACGACGTTGGACTGCTTCAGGGGTCTCCTACCGGTGGGGAGGGGTTGTTCTTCATCAGGAGGTCTTTCGTACGCCGATTCTTGTAGTAAATAATGAGGGACACTCTCTTTCCTTCCTCCATGGGGCGGACGTGTTCCTCTATTATTTTCTTCATGGCTGCTTCTTCCTCCTTGTATTGGTGGTGCATGAAGGCTTTATAGAAAAGTTTTGATATCCTCCAGGGGCGGAATGGTCCTTCTCTCTTCCTCCTCATGTACCACTTGTCAATTGCGGCTCGAGTTTCTCGGTTTACGAGTTTGTTCGAGTACCATTGTTTAATAGCATCTGGGATGCTCGGTCGAGTTAGAGGTGTGTGTCCTGCCACGTCGAACAGTGCGAGAGGGGCCTCCTGACGAAGGCCCTGACGGTGGTGGTCTTGAACCGCGCAGGACACTCGCTATCACCATTCAGACAAAGTCCGAGGTTCGTAGCTTTGGTGTAAACTGTAGTCGCCAACTTCTGATTCGTCTTCGTGACAAGGACGTCGAGGAAGGGGAGCCGATCGTTGCTGCTGTACTCGACAGTGAAGTTGAGTGCGCTGTGCTGCTGGAACTGCTGCCGAAGGGCTTCTACCTCATCCTCGCAGTCGGCTTGCACGAAGATGTCATCGATGTAGCGTCCGTATGTGCGGGGACATCTGTGTTGCGAGAAGACCCTTTCTTCCACTTCTCCCATGTAGAAGTTAGCGAAGAGGACTCCTAAGGGGGACCCCATCGCTACGCCGTCCTTTTGGCGGTACATCTGGTCCTCGGTGGGTGGTGAAAGGGCTCTCTTCGTACAGATATCCAGCAGGGTTCTTAAGGAGTCCTCTGGGATGTTAGGGGGTCCTCATATCGGGGTTCCTATATACCCGCTCCATGATGATCCCTATCGTCTCGTCGACTGGGACGTTGGTGAATAGGGACTCAACGTCTAAGGACACCATGGTTCCCGCACCGGGGGAGTCGCGGATCTTCTCCAAAAATTCCACCGATGAGGTGAGACAGTACCTGGAGGGGATATAGGGGTCAGAATTTTGTTAAGGCGTTTGGCCAGAGCGTAAGTCGGGGCGGGCGTTTGGCTGATGATCGGGCGTAGGGGGTTGCCTTCCTTGTGGGTCTTCACGTTCCCGTATAGGTAGCCGAGGCTGTAGTCACCTTGGATGGGCGGGAGGTGTGTGGCATTCGTAGCGGCATTCACGGCTGCGATGACCCGGTTGGCGTCGCGTTTGATGTCTTCCGTCGGGTTCTTCGTAAGTCTCTCGAACTTAGAGACATCAGACAAGATGGCGTCGAGCTTCTCGAAGTATTCCGAGGTGCTGATGAGCACGAACGCGGCTGTCTTGTCTGCACGCCTTATGGTGATGTCTTCCTTCTTCTTCAGATCTGCGGCTGCCTCCTTCATCTCTTTGGTGTAAATACCGCTCGAGTATGACCCCCTGTCCGTAAGGGCCTCTGCTAGCAGAAGTGGTTGAAGGGCGTCCGTCGTTGTCAGGATCTTCTTTGCTTCCAACTGCTGAATCGAGTCGAGGAGCATCTCAATCTCCAGGCGTTTCTTGTGTTTTCTTCGGTTTTGACATGAAGTAGCAGTTTAGTCCGAGGTTTAATATGTCACACCCAGGAACCAAGAATCAGCAGACATTCTCAAAAACGACAAAAACTCCCAGTACTTAGACCCTACACAGAAAACTGAAAAAGGCATCGTACTTGGATACCCAACATCCCTTCCAGTCGACCCCATCAAGAAGCTCCCAGGAGTATTACATGCTGAAAGATGCCTAAACAAGGCAAAAGAACCTTCTAAGAAGGTCCTTGTCACTTTCCAAGGCAAAAGGCCCCCTTTTGTAGACATCCCGACATGGGGGAAATACTACACTGAAGTTTTCACGCCCGAACCCTTAAGATGTTTTAAATGCCAGAGATTTGGCCATCACCAACAAGAGTGCACAGCTAAGCCTATATGTGGCGTATGCAGTGGGAAGCACCCAACAAGGGACTGCATCGATAAGCACAAAAAGAATGAAGCAACAACAGCCAGATGCCCCAACTGCCATAAAGGACACCATGCATGGTACAAAGGCTGCATGGAAAGACTTAAAAGGATATGGAATATGAAAGGATCTCCCCCCCCGACCACAGCACAACCGAATCACACACAATACACATCACACTCACAACCACCTTCCACACAGCAAGAACCCCAAAGAGATCTCGCCAAACAATGGCAGCAATCAACCCAACAACACACACACATACCAGAACTACCACAATCCCAAAGACCCCAACACTACCAGCAAACACATAAAACAGGACCATCACAATCACAAAAAACCCAACACCCCCAGCCACCCATTCAGAAACACCAAGCAACCCCAACGAAGCCCCACGAAAACAGAGACCCCAGACTCACAGAAGGCACACTATACACACAGAGAAACATGCAAGTCCCAGATGCCAAGCCGACTTCCTTCCTACCCTACTCCACATCAAAACAGCCACTTCTCCCCACCCAATCATCCCAACATGCCCTCTTCCTCCCACCCCGTTCATGAGAGTAACACCCGTACCGGTAGTCAGGTTAGTGCCCCAGATCCCCCCACCAACAGACATAACTACAGCCTCACATGTGAAGAACTCAGGAGGGAAATAGCATCTGTAGTATCACAAGTTCTTCACCACTTACTCCCAGAGCAACACTTTACAGCAGATCTCAGGAAAACACTAGTATCATTGATAAACTAAAATGGAGCAAAACAATCAAAACCCAAACAACACCCCAAATGACGAAAACAGCACACACACAACCCTAAAAATCCTTCAATGGAACATAAACAGTGCCAACTCAAAATACGCCACGCTGCAATCACAGGTGCTCGTAGAAAAACATGACAATGTCCTCCTACAGGAAACTCTGTTAGAGAAACCAACCAACAATTTCTCACTTCAGGGATACACAGTATACAAAACCCCACACACAAATGAAAACAGAGGTTTAATCACCCTGGTGAAAGCAACAATTCCCATTCAGAGAAAATAAGAAAACTTAGACTGTGGGCAAGGCATTGAAACGCTAAGCATCCAGATAAGACTAGAAAATACCTCACTAGTCATTCACAACATATACAAAGGCCATGACAAAATCCTTGAAGGAGAAAACCTCTTCAGTGCTGCCTCCAGAGAAAACACATTCTTTGCAGGAGACTTCAATGCTCATCATCCATGCCTACGATCCCAACAACATACAAATGCAGCAGGCAGACACATACATCTGCTTTTGGAAGAATTTCCTGAAGTAGCACTGCTAAATGACACAAACGAAGCTACTCACCTCCGAGGAGGCAGACTGGACCTGAGCTTCGTATCCCAAAACCTGAAGGAAGAATGTGCATGGAAAGTGCACCCAATACTAAACAGCGACCACTTTGCAACTGAAACCAGCATAAAAATAACAAAAATTCCCCCTCCACCACCCCCGCCAGCAGGATGGAGATCAGACCTGGCAAACTGGCCCACATTTGAAAACCAAATGACTGAGTGGGCAACACAGTACCTCCAAACTCCGGCCCAAAACATAAACACGCTTCAGGAGGACTTTGTGAGTAGCCTGCATAATGCAGCAAACATCTCCATGCCTAAGAGAACTTTTACCACTAACCAAACACCCCACAAGGACAGTTGGTACTATAACACAAGAATCAAGGAAATGAACTCAAGAGTAAATAGAACAAGAAAGCTCTTCAGATGCAATCCCACTGATGAGATGCATGCTCTTCTAAGAGACGTTATAAACCATGCAACACAAACTGCAAAGAAGTGAGCAAGAACCTGGGCTTAAATGGTGCTCACAGACTACCCGACTTACTCCCATTGCAAAAATGTTCAAATGGTTCAACAAAATATCAGGAAAATCCAAGATAACACAACCACACCATCCTGACCCTCAAGCTGAAGCAAACAGACTTGCACAACATTTTGCCGACAGGACCAAATCGGCACATCTACCACAAACCACAAGAAGAGAAAGGCAAGTGGCACTAAACCCAGGGCGATGGAGAGTCATTAACACGGCCTGCGATATCCCAGATGACACAGACACTCCATTCACACTAAAGGAACTGGGCAAAGCCCTTCAAAAGGGAACAGACACAGCCCCTGGAGCAGACATGATCACATATAGCATGCTGAAGAACATGGGAACGGCAGCCAAAACAGTTCATCTCCACATAATCAATAGAACATACACAGAGCGCAGTAGACCCACACAATGGAACCAACAAAATACACAGCCGATTCCCAAGCCAAAAGAACCCAACTCCTACAGACCCATCTCTCTCATCAGTTGCACAGAAAAGACTGCAGAGAGAATGGTGCTAAACAGACTGCTATGGAAAACAGGACCTCTACACATCGCTTATATGCCTACAAAGAGGGCATAGGCACACAAGAATGCCTAGCAGACGTCATGTCCACAATCAATGAAAGGAAAGCAATAGTAGTTTTTCTGGACTTAGAAAAAGCTTATGAGCTAGCCAGTGCAGCTGCCATCCTTGAAGCCTTGGCTGACAAGGCGGTGAAGGGCAACCTTTTAGCATGGGCCAAAGGATATGCAAAACAGACAGGCCAGAGTCACCTTCCAAGGAGCAAGCTCAGAATTTCTCAATCTGGAGAATGGAACACCTCAAGGAGGCATACTCAGCCCCTTCCTTTTCAATGTATTAATGGAAAAATTAGCCACAACCACCCTACCCAATGGAGTTGAAATATTCATTTATGTAGATGATGTCTGCCTAGTCAGCACAGACAGACACAGATCTCACCAGAACATGCAAAGTGCAATAATACAAATTGAAAATAAATGCAAAGATCTAGGTCTAAAAATCAACACTGCAAAGACGAAAGCAATGGCCATCAAACACAGTCTAGACCCAAATGAAATACAGCTCATGGGTGAACCCACTGAATGGGTAGACAACTTTGTATACCTAGGAGTAAACATAAACAAGCAACTCTCCCCACGCAAAGAACTTGAAATACTCAAGCAGAAAGTCAAATGCAGACACAATGCCATGAGAAGGATCACCTCTCTACAACAGGGGCAGTATATCACGCCCTCAGAACCTTCTACATTCAAACAATAAGGTCAACGGTTGAGTATGCAGCACCTGTTCTCACCAGTCTCTCAAGCACAGAGCAAAAGAGCCTTGAAGTAATTCAAAACAATGCCCTGAGACTCATCACAGGTGCTCCAATGTGGACTAACTTATGCATTGAGACATGAAACAAAACTACAGTCCTCTGACATACAGAATAGACCAGAGAAACACATCCATCCTGCTAAAAACCTTAAAAAATGAAAGGAACTGTCCACTAAAAAGAGAGATAAAAAAGTGCATTGATCTCCACGAAGAACTAGACCCACCCAAGACATACGCTGGCAACCTTTTAGAAACACTGAGAAGAGTAGGCATGCAAAAGCATGCTGCTGACATCAGAGAAGACTCTCCTCTTGCTGAGTATGTTGAACCAGCACCCTGGAAACCAGAACTCTTCAATATTAACTACACAGTCCTCCCAGCAAGCAAGGAAGCATGCACCATTCAACAGCTGAAACAAGCAGCACAAGATTCAATAAGGAAAACGACAGCCACAAATGAATACTTTACAGATGGATCAGTAGACCTCAGCATTCCTGCGGCGGCGGCAGGAGTCTACTCGACATCACTAAAAGGGAACTGGAGGCTCTCAGATAATGCCTCCACTCTACAGACTGAGCTGATAGCAATCGCTAAAGCGCTAGAAGACTCTCAACACAAACTAGGAAACACAACTATCCACACCGACTCTAAAGGAGCAATACAAGCCATCACAAAAGGCAAAGCAAAAGAAAATATCAAACTCCTGACAAGCATATGGGCAATTGCCAACATCCACCAAACCAGAAACAGACAGATAACTCTCAACTGGATTCCAAGTCACATAGGAATCCAAGGAAATGAGGAAGCAGACTCCCTAGCAAAGAGCGGGTTACACATCAACAACATAGGTATCAAAATCAGCCACTCACTGACTCAACTTAAAAGCAAAGCCGCAGCATACTGTCAAGTGCAAGAAGAAAGCAAAGTCAGGAGAGCGGTCTTTGGAGGCTCTAACACTGCAAAGTGGTATGTAGACACCACCAGTCTGCAACCACATGACATTCCCAAAGATATGTCAAGAGCACTAGCAGTCATAATTCATCGTCTAAGGCTGGGATACCAATGCACTTGGCAAAAGATAGTAGGCGATCCCAGGCCATGCAAGTACTGCGAAAGAATTCCAGAAGAACCTCTAGAACACTACCTCTTAGACTGTCCAGAAACGTAGCAACTAAGAGATAGGTACATAGGAAATGAACACACAACCACTCAAATCACAAAGTACATTCTAGCAAACACCCATGAATTAGCAGGTTTCCTATGCTCCTACCCACCACCAAGGTAGGAACAGAACACTACCCTGACGGACAGCACATGGTGCCAGCAATCATGACCACTACCCAATCCCACCCTAACCCACATAACATGCAAGACAAAAAAGACAAGCCTCTTTAACAGACATCCCCATTCATCTCTTGCCTCCTTCATCACCCTCCTCCCCTCACATTCATCACTATCCCTCCACCACACTCACCAGACAACACACACCCAAAGAAAGCGGACCGGAAAAGGAATATGTCTCAGAAATTCACGAGCTACCTTACTAGCTAACTGTGCCTACAACTCAAACCTTCATTCTTCCAATCTGTTGGTCTCTTCCTACTAGCCAACACTTACTACTATCCAGCTTTCCCTACGACTGAAGGGTACCTTAGGGTTTAAAGGGTTTCAACCTTGCCCATCAAATCCTTCATTCAATATCAAATCACCTTCACCACATCATTCATGTATCACCAATAAAGTTGCATATCCTAAGCATCTCACATCTCAAACTAATATGACATACGGGCTGCTCTGTGAGCAAGAGCCCGTGCTGGCACAAGGCCAGCTTAATCTTAAACAACAACAACAACAACACTGAATTCAGTCCCTCAGCAGTTATCGCTTGATAATGTCCTGTCGATCAGGAGGAGGAAACGTTCGCGTTAGAGAGAGAGAGAGAGAGAGAGAGAAAGAGAGAGAGAGAGAGAGAGAGCATTGTATAAGCAATAATAAATCAAAGGACTCAACCGAATTTTACCATGCCCTTTGGTGCGTTGCTCGCCAGTCTAAGCAACAACGAGAAAGCCGTCATCAGAAAGATAGAGAAGACTTTATAAGATTAATAGTGCTGAAGCAGCAGTCATTTTTAACAAAACATGTCTACGAGAGGGTCTCCTTCCGAAATAATAATAATAATAATAATAATAATAATAATAATAATAATAATAATAATAATAATAGTCTTGTTGAAAAGGATTGCTGCATCAGCTTCATTAATTTTGTATAGAGTCTTCTCTATTTTCCTTATTAAGGATTTCTCAATGTTGCTGAAATTGGCAAGCAACGTGCCAAAGGGGATCGTCAAATCCGGTGTAGTCATATTGAATTATCTTTATTACTGCTATATACATATATTACTACTACAAGTCGTTTCTCTCTCTCTCTCTGACGTTTCGCCAGATCTGCCAGGGCATGGTCACAGCGATGGTCGCTGTGACCATACCCTGGCAGATCTGGGCGAAACGTCAGAGAGAGAGAGAGAGGAGAGAGAGAGAGAGAGAGAGAAAACTTGTAGTAGAATATATGTATATAGCAGTAATAAAGATAATTCAATATGACTACACCGGATTTGACAATCCCCTTTGGCACGTTGCTTGCCAGTTTCAGCAACATTGAGAAATCCTTAATAAGGAAAATAGAGAAGACTCTATGCAAAATTAATGGAGCTGATGCAGCAATCCTTTTCAACAAGACTTGTTTAAAAGAGGTCTACTCCCAAGAAATAATAATAATAATAATAATAATAATAATAATAATAATAATAATATATAATAATAATAACTTACGTGTTTTCCTAAAAGGCTGTTATGTATCGTAAAGTGATTCATTAAACTTTATTAAAGAATATACAAAAACTGTAAAAGTAGAGTGTAGCCAGTAAGAGGAGTGAGAGATGTGTATTTCTGGTAATTAGAAGCTCACTCTCGACGGAGTTCGGAAGTCACGTAAAGCCGTTGATCCCGTTGCTGAATAACCACTGGTTCCATGCAAAGTAAAAACACCATACAAACAAACAAACAAACGAACAAACAATAAAAGAACATTTCTTACATGACTACCCATATTAATAATAATAATAATAATAATAATAATAATAATAATAATAATAATAATAATAATAATAATAATTTGCATGTCTTGCTAAAAGACTTTTATGCATGGTAAAATTGGTTATTAAAGTTTGTTAAAAAAATTTAAGAAATTGGCAATCAGAGAATGTCATTCGATAAGAAATGTTCGCCCATATTTCTTTCCTGTGTTTAGTTAAGAAAAAAACAAAAGAAAAGAAAATAGAAAATGAAATTCTTTTAAGACTGCCCATCTCTTCAGAGACCTTCCGGGGAAATCTGACAGTTGATCGATGTATCAGTTTCTTTCTTAACTTTTTAACAATGCAACAATGCCCTTCGAGGAACTTGCGCCATTAGGCGGCATTTCGTCAACTCTCTTCTTAGTTTTATGTTTGCGAGGAGCTCTGATCTCTCGCTCTTAAAGCAATTTTTTAAGGAATTAGACAATTCTTTAAAATGCGTCATTTAACTTCCATTATTACAGAAAACGGAAGCCGTTATTTTTGGGAGTACTTAAATGATTACTGTCGAAATAAATTTGCCAGTCCGAGAGACTGAATTTCCAGTTACCGATTTGCTCGAAATTAAGGACAGTCTTTACCGTTCTCTACCTTAATTCTTTTAGTTTTTCGTCCTGTTTTGAATTATATTCAAATGAATATAGTATTTAGGCCAAAGGCCAAGCACTGGGTCCTATGAAGGTCATTCAGTGCTGAAAAGGAAATTGAGAGTAAAAGGTTTGAAAGGTGTAACAGGAGGAAAACCTTTCATTTACTCTATGAATCAATTGTTAGGGGAGGGCGGAAAGTAAGATGGAAGAAAGAGAATATGAAAGGAGGTACAATAAAAGGAATGAAAGGGGTTGCAGCTAGGGGCCGAAGGCACGCTGCAAAGAAACTTAAATAATGCCTACAGTGCACCACATGAGATGCAATGAGGGCAGTACCTTTCCTACGGGGTTCGTCCTGTTAAGTTTGGGAATAAAACTGTATTTTGGATAACATGAGCATCGTCTGGCCTTTGTATACTTGAGCTATGACTTGAGAGAGAGAGAGAGAGAGAGAGAGAGAGAGAGAGAGAGAGAGAGAGAGAGAGAGAGAGAGAGAGAGAGAGAGAGAGAGAAGGGGTTAGGAAATGGGAGCAACTATTCCCAGGTGAACTCCAATGAGCAAGGATGATTTTTACAGGAAAAAGATAATTATGTGACTACGTTTTTCTCTATAGTAAGTTCCTTTTTAATTTTTTATATTCTTATATGCTTATGTTATTTGTATTTGATGTTGTATTTTTCTTTGTAGGCCATTTGCTTGCAAGAACAAAAGAGACTGTCCACTTTGTAAATTTTGTATATATCTCTTTTTGGACAAGTTTGTATTAATAGTTGTATATTTTGTTAATGAAATAACAACTAACTAACTAACTGACGGTGTTGATTTGAAAGGTTAGGTTGTTTCCTGTGCTTTGAGGTTTAGAATTTTGATAACAGAAGAAACCGGGAGAAGAATGATATAACTGAGATGCATTTTGTTGTCAACTGTCCTCCTTGTTTTGTTTTGCAAGAAACTTTGGCCACTTGCTGTAAGTCCTTAACGATTTATTTACCTGTTGCGAGTTATTGAATAAAGGAGACTAAAATAAATTTGAAAATGAAAAAAATAAGAATAATAAAAAAACTAATAAAAAATAATGATAAAAATTGAAAATAATAAAAATAAGTATTCGAGGGCGCAATTCATAGTTTTTCCTACGTCGAGAGGCTGGCCATCTGAGGAAAGTAACCATAGCAGATTCACATCAACTGTGCATTTGATGTCTAGGCCAGTCCCTTACGACGCTCCTGATTGGCTGTTGATAAGCCAATCACAGGCCTGGAAACTCTCAGTCTCTCTCGAGAGTTCACATGGGTAGGATCTATGTTCCACCATTCCTAAGGGATATACGTCTTTCAAAAGTATCCCTCAGGAGAGGTGGAACATAGATCCTACCCATGTGAGCTCTCGAGAGAGATTGAGAGTTTCCAGCCCTATGATTGGCTTATCAACAGCCAATCAGGAGCGTCGTAAGGGACTGGCCTAGACATCAAATGCACGGTTAATGTGAATCTACAATAATAATTCTTAAAAAGATGGAGCAATTTAAAAAAAATAATATCCTTTATTGCAAAGTGTATTACCTGACGTATCTACTCAGTATGATATTAATCAATCATGGATGGTCTTATCTTTATTAGTTTTATAAATTTGTGACATAAATATTAAAATATATAATTCAGCTGCATTTCCTCCACTCTTTTCCTAGTTTTATTTTGGGAGGAGTACTGTGTTGGCCTCTTGCCGTAAGACCTTACGAAATTTCCTTGAAAATTACATTTATCTGTCACGATTTCCTGAAAAAAGAAACTACATTCGTGGGTGTAATTCATTTTTATCTTCCTACGTAGAAAAGCTAACCTTTGTGACTAGTTAATTCATAATTCTAAAATGAAGTTTTCTTTCTTAGGATACATCTCATTGCAAAGTTCGTCACTGAAATACCTATACTGTCTGATGTTAATCACGATTAGTCTTATAATTATTGAATGTCGCTTCAAAGGACACTGACATCAGTTACCATACTCACTGTTTTGAGTATAACTTTTAGTACTATTGAAAATTCAACGATCCTAAAATTCCACGCTGTAGAGTTAGAGCTGTGTTATCAATTGTAAAAATGTAAGTTTTCAGTAAAGCAGTGAATGGCAAAGAACAGTTATCTAACTCAATAAACACCGCAATAACTGAGAACTCTCTAAAGCTAATACAATTCACAATGGACTTCTTCCTGCAAAGGACGAAACGAGAAGGGCAGACTCTATACTCTCACTATCGGAGTTGCTTTTATGAATCTGATGTGCATGACAGCATTCGCCTTCATTTGTATTTATGGCAACTTGCCTTGTGTGTATTTTGGGCATGAAGCCCTCGGCTGACAATACGTTGTCTGGTCAAAGACAAGCGAGAGAGAGAGAGAGAGAGAGAGAGAGAGAGAGAGAGAGAGAGAGAGAGGGAGAGAGCATTACTGGAAATGATGAAGCAGCTGCCGGCATGAAGGATTTGCATGTTTAGTGTTAGAGTTTTGTGGAATGTGGGATATGTATGTATGTGTGTATGTATGTATGTAGTATAT
>NC_061110.1:19483375-19511242 GCF_015104395.2 Macrobrachium nipponense | reverse complement strand
TTCCATTCCGTACCCTTCCTGGGCGCCATTATTTTCATTTTCATCAGAGCCTCTACTGTAGCCTAAGGGAAATGTCTTCCCCTGCTTCCCGCGACTTCTTTGCCAGAGAGCTAGAGAAGCTCGGAGCCCTCATAACTCTGGGCAGGGAGGCTGGTTACACTGGACCAGCCCTTGCCCAGTGGATAAAGAACGCAGCAGGCTGCTGCGCGCCAGCAGGGAAAGGAAGAAAGAGAAGCAGAGAGAAAGGAAAGAGAAGAAGAGAGAAAGCATGAGCTAGCTCTCCTAGATGACGCAATCTCTCTGCTAGTTTTCCAAGCCCCAGACCATGAGCTGGACTCCCGGTAAGAGGTGGTTGCGGAGGTTCTGCACCACTGTTGTGTGCGTGGGGCATGCTGTGGATTCCGACCAGTGCCAATTCGTCTCTACCTTGGGAGGAGAGCTTCCAGGGTGAACTTCTCCAAGGCTACCATGTAGCCCTGCTGATGAACAGTCTCCTACGGCCTATCAGTGGGTACAAGTCAATGGCCGACACCGAAGCCCAGGTCTCCCTTATTTCCAGAAAGGCATTGCCTAGGGGTGCCAAAATCCAGACGAACGAAGAAATTCAGTTTGAATGGGATTGACGGAAACCTCTATTCTGTTTCCTTCGGTCCTTCTGAATGTGGAAATGCCCTTTCTGGACCAGGAGACCAGGGAAACCACATTGTGCCGCCTGGGCGTAGTTGACCAATTTCATGATGTTTATCAGGTGATATTGGGCCAGATCTACTAAAGCCGTATCTCCCCTGGACGCAGCTCCCACTACCAGATGCACGGACACCTGCAGCATGCCAGATAACCACACCTCAATTTTAGGTTCAGAGGCTAGTGCCTCCGATGTCCCCCGACATCCTGTCTATTTGCGAACCGGCCCTGACCCAGTGTCAGAGCCCGAAGTTTCTTCCGCACCATCTCAGCCTCTTACCACTTTACCGCCTACCTCCTCCCCTTTGGAAGAGGTAAGCCCACCAGTTGACCCCGGACTTGTTTCCGAGGGTGATCCAACAGAGGACGTTTCACCTGTGCCAGAGCACACTGCCAGCCTTGGTGACTCCACAGATTCGCAACCTGTGGGGCCATCTCGGTCTTATCATCCAGTGCCACGGAAGAGGTTCTGGAACACTTCTGCCGAGACTGTGGCCGCAAGGGTCAACATGTCTGCCAACTATGGAGGGTGCGCAAACCACCATATTCCTGCATCGCAATGGCCGTTCACCAATCCTTCTTCTCTAGGACCCCCAGCTAAGGGCCCTATAACAGTCGCACCCCTCCAAAGCCATTATCAGCCAAGCCACGTCAGAGCCTACGACGACTCTGGCGCTCAAATCTCCCTGATACGGGAAGACCGAATCCCCCGAGGGGCTAACGTTGATAGACGTCGATTGATCACCATTGAAGGTATCAATCACATTAAACTGATCCTTCCGACCGTCCAATTGAGGGTCACCAGACCTCACTTTTCCAGAATTTGTACCCTTGCAGTTGCAAGCTACATTCCAGGAGGTTACGACCTCCTCCTAGGGCAAGACATGAAGTCTCCCTCGCATTCCAAAAAGCCTAGGGGTAAACCCTAACCCCACAACTCACTCCAAAGCAAGGAGTCATCGCAATTCTACTTCCTCCAGGAAGTACAATCCACCAACAGTCTCCCCGTTACCAAGGAGGGAGATTGACCATTCCAAGTTCCGTTGCAAGACCTGTAACGTAATAGGGCACTCCACAAATTGGCCTAGGTGCCCTAGCAAGTTATGTTCAGCGACACTGACCAAGTCCCACAAGGATTAGCCTTCCAAAAGAGACAGGAACCTCTGTCTCCAGGAACCAAGGCACGCTGAGAGGTATTGCACCTCCGGTACCCGTCACAGGTCCAGCGACCTCAACTCTCTGCCAGTGCCACTTGGCAGCACTGAGCAGTGCCAAGCTCGTCCAGCCTGGGACGTAGAGCCACCACAGAACTTGACTTCTGCGCCTGGCCCCGAGCTAGTGCCGGCGCCTAACCTACCCAAGGATCCCTCCTACAGGAGATCCTCCAACAGGCATGGAGCTTACTGCGGCCCATGGCCAATCCAAAGTCCATGAGTCTTCTTTCACCTTCACCACTGTCGCCCCGAGGATGAACCTCCGGCAGAACCTCACCTTCATACCTCCTCTGGAAAACCAGGAACTGCCGACCAGGAGTCAGCCTGGAGTTTTCCCCTTACGACAGCTGTCGCAGCAGCCGGAGGGAGGGCCTCCCCTGCAGTAGGTTCCACCTCTACGACGGTTGCTGCAGATACCGAAGTAGGGTGTTCTCCTGAAATCTTTCAGGCTACCACTGCCTCTGCTCCTGCCGGCGTTTTCTGGCCCTTCCCCAGAGTCTGTGCCTCCGTACTACTCCAGGACTGGTATAGCCAGGTCCTGGAGGAATAAGAAGAAGAAGAAGAAGACGTAACCAATCATTAACAAACTAACACAAAAGAGCCACATGCTCTCCTTGACACCTGTGCCCGAGGTACAGTGTCGCATTCATTTGCAGAATGATCCTGGCCCCTACCCAGAGAAGGTAGCCAGCCTGATCTCTGCCAGTAGCACTAACCCTCTAAGAACCCCTAGCCATTGTAATACATAACCCTCACTTAAATATAATTACCTCATTGCATTTCCCTTCTGGTAATTACCACTCATCATCCCCACGCATCATTACCTCTCATTATGTATTTTAACAGTTCCGTCGCTGAACTACTGCTGTGCGTACCACACTCTGGAATGATTGCGTCTTCATTTAACTGTATTGAGTAGGTTAGGCTAATGATTTTAGTACCAGGGCATTAGGTAGTAGCAAGTAGAATTTTTCAAGTAACCTTATCTAGGGTAGAGTAGACTCGTCACAGACAACCCGTAGTTATTACTTAGGCTAGATTACATCACTACATTAAGTTAGTACACTTAGCATCTTTGCCTATAAGTTCATTAGGCCATTGTAGTCAGCCGTATCGCTGCTCAAAAAACTTCAAGTTAGAGTAGGAGAACTGGGTAGTCGAGGCGATCAACTTATTTAAGCCAGACCTTCCACGCCCGAAGGGAGTGAATGCCTTCTTAACAGGGGGAGCTGCTACGTCTATAGAACGCCTCGCCTTCCCAGCAGAGTTTTAGTTATATTTAATTATAAAAGTAGCAGCCATGCCTTCTCCTGAAGCGACTGTTGTTGGAGGGAGAGTGGGTATGTCGTAGGAATGATATTTCCGGTCTGACAGAAGCTTAGGGTAAGAGAGGCAAGTCACAAGAGTAGCTAGGCTTCGAGATGGATTTTAGGGGGGACTTCTACATAAGACCTATTTTCCTTCCCAATTTGCTGGCGTTGTGTTTACCACCTTTCAGGCAATGCTCGAGGCGGTTTTGGAAGCCCGTGATTCGAAAAAACAACCAGTATCGATCTCAGTCGGCTGCGAGACGTGATCTCGGACAGAGGTCAAATTGCCAGCCTCCAAAATAGGCCTACCCACGACGTACTGGTGGACACGAACCCCAGACCTGAACAGAGGTCGGACCGCATTCTTCTACAAGGATACACTGAATATTGCATAAAGGTACGTCTGAAAGTGTAAACTTCAACCCAGCACCTTTTACTACCATACGACTCTTGCTAAATTCATTTTCCATTCTCATTTTTACCCCTTCTACATCAGAAGCCCTTTGTCCTCATCGGGGCCACGTGCTCCCCTTTGTGACTTGTTAAAGACCAAGTTTTCGTCATACCTCAGTGAACCATTCGAGTTACCTTCCCCAATGTTGGAGAATTAATCAGCCTTAATCAAAGCAAGAAGTCATTTTTCCTTTTATCTCGTTTTAATCTGGGATTCTTCTTTTCCAGATTCCATGAGTCACGTGCCGTCTCTCTGCCGCAAGTGTGCATTAACCCCAAGTGTATGAAAACCAGCTATAACAGCTCAATGAGCCATCATTTACCATTTTCTCCAGCCCAGCACGGGCCTTTTAGTAAATAAATAGTTGTTAAGTAACGAGCTGAGTTTTCTGGCGACTTCCCTCTAAAGTATTCATTAATCAACTATCAGTTTACAGTAAGTTAAAGCAATTCCCTCTTGAAATCCCTAAATTACTTCCGTTTACGTATCTAGCTTCTTCTCAAGGCCCTATATACGTAACAATATATATATCTTACCCCCATTTTTATTAAAGATACACAAATTGGAAACCCTTACCTGTTGTCAATGGTGCCCTCTGTCTCCAACCATGTCGTTAGGCTATTAAGATCTCATAAGTTTAAAAAATAAAAATACTATTTTTATTACGCCCAAAGCAGTTGAATATAAAATAGAACAAAATGATTAACAAGTCATAATGACAAGAAACCCAAATCTGCCCATAAGAAAACTAGTAAGTTAACATTCTACCCTCCTGACTAAGAATTCACTAACCCAGACAAATGTCAATAAGTTCATCATATTAGTCAGGTTAGAGATTCCCGTCTCTAGTACCATGGAATATAACCCATCTTTACGATGGGGGCTTTCTCTCCCGACACTCGGTGTGTACCACCTGACCACTTTGATCTCACTAAAAAAAAAATGTGGCTTTCGCAAGTGTCTTGGACTATTAGGCCTGTAACATCCGTACAAACAAATGTACATACTTGACTACAAGACAAGCAATCTCTCGGTTAAACGCTTATGTACTCAAATTCCTTTACTCAAGTAAGCTGCCCTACAGCTCAGCTTGTCTCCAAGCAAGACATGATATGTGATTCATTAACATTACACACTTGTAAGATGGCTCGGCCACCTATATCCTCTGTGCACTCCTGTCGCACACCACATCAGCAACTAATGCACAATGTATCAATTTACCACATGACTTAGGGCTAATCTCCGTTGCTGGAGCCCTAGTGCTTCGTCGAATGCACAAAAGTTTAAGAACTCCTAGCGCACAAATTGTGATCAGTATAGCACCTAACATGATCATTAATATTGGTATTGTATAACGGTCACTAAAGAAAGGCTCATCCTCGTCACTAAGATAAGCAGAACTCGACGAATAGTTGTAGACGCATGATGAGGCGTAGTTAACAAATCAAATGTGCCTCGTGCTGGACAACCAAACAAAGCTTCAAATGGGGAGATTTTAATGGAATCACTAACCATAGTGTTAATACTATGTCTAACAACATTAACCTATCTGTCCCAATTCTTATCATTACCACCTACAGTTTTCCTGAGAGCCTTGAGCACTTTCCTGTTTGCTCGTTTGCACAACCCATTAGCCTCGGGTCTGTATGGAATAATTGTTACTTTCTGTATCCCCATGACTTCAGCTAAACATTCCAAGGTTTTGTTCACAAATTCCCTCCCATTGTCGGTTAATAAACTTCGGGTGAGCCATATCTGCAAATGATACCATTGAAAAACGCTATGGCTACTTCTTTGGCCGTTTTATGCTTAAGTGGGAAAATTTCTACTATCCTTGTAAGTTCATCTATTATCACTAACAAGTACTTGTTTGCATATCTAGACTCACAAATATTCCCCAGGATATCCATATGTATTCTCTGAAAAGGTCTACTCGGTATAGGATACGATCCTAATTTGCATGAAGTTGTCCTTGCAGGCTTACATGCGTTGCACACCGTACAATTCCTTACAAAATTTTCCACATCTTTCCCCATGTTTTTCCAAATGAATTTAGCACGAACCTCATCATACATTTTTTCTATTCCTAAGTGTGGACTACCGAACCTGCAATGAACTATATCCAAAACCACTGGAATTAGGACCTTCGGAATTACTTTCACTGGTTCTCATTTTCCTAACCAATAGATTACCTTCTAACTCCAAACCCGAAAAAGGCAACTTATAACGTTTCCTGACTAATTCCTCTCTTAGAAACGCTTTTGCATCTGCTAGAATCTCGTCTTCATCTTGCCTTTGCTCTATGAGAGGTATATGCCATTGTATGGCCTTGCTAGTGACTTGCCCAACTTGGAAACCTTCCGTGTCGTGAAAACTCCTGCTGAGAGCATCAGCAACCATGTTAAATTTGCCCTCTATATATTTGAGCGTTGCATCAAAATCTCTGATAGTTAAAAACCATCGAGCTCTTTTTGGCGACAAATCAGGTTTATTAAAAAGATCTAGTAATGGTTTGTGGTCTGTAAGAACTACTTTATTCCCCATCAGTAAAATTTTAAAGTGAACTAAGCTCGACACTATTGCAAAGGCTTCTTTATCTATGGTGGCCATGGACTTCTCGTTGCTGCCCTTTGTCCTGAATTTCCTGCTATAAAAAGCTATAGGATGAAATTTCCCATCCAACTTTTGCATAAGGCAAGCACCTATACCTTCCTGGCTTGCATCAGTCACTAATGTAAAAGGTTCGCTAAAATCTGGAAACTTCAAAACAGGGGGATTCATTAGCGCGTCCTTGAGCTTTTGAAAACTCTCTGCCTGGGGTTCCTTCCATTGAAATTGAACGTCTTCCCGCAATACATCAGTTAGGGGAGCTGCTATATTAGAGAACCCTTTCACAAACCTCCTGAAGAAACCGGCGATACCCAGGAATGACTTAATCTCTTTCTTTGATCTGGGGGTGCGAAAATTCGCTATTGCTTTGACTTTATCGTCATTTACTCTAACCCCTTCCTTAGATATGACGTGGCCTAGATATGTGATCTGCTTTTTCAAGAACGAGCACTTGGCTAGCTTAATTTTCAACCCCGCTAATCTAAGCCTCCCAAGTACTTCTGTAAGCACTTCCAGGTGTTGCGCGATTGTGTCTGTTGCGAGCAGGATGTCATCCATATACACAAAAACATTTTTGCCCAATAACCCATGCAAAACTGTGTTCACCAACCTGGTAAAGGTCATCGGACTGCCCGATAAACCGAAAGGCATTCACGTAAATTCATTGTGTCCCTTGGGCACTGAAAAAGCGGTATATTCCTTGCTACTCTCACTAAGAGGGACCTGTAAGAAACCCTGCGCCATATCAATTGAGCTATAAATATTATGTGACCCAATTTCAACAAAAAGATCTGGTATGCATGCGACTGGGTAGCGGTCAGGGATCGTCTTCTCATTTAAACGTCTAAAATCGTCGCATACACGGGCAGAACAGTCTTTCTTAGGCATCGCTAACAAGGGAAAGTTGTAAGCAGACACGCTTGGTCTAATGATTCCTTCTTCTTCCCATCTATTAACTTCTTTCTTTACATGTTCTCTGATTTTGAAAGGTAAGCGATATGCAGGAATATAAATAGGTTTTGTGCCACTCTCCAAATTTACCTTATGCTCTAACACATTAGTCAACCCCAATTTATCACCTTGTAAGGCTACCGTATCCCCAAATTCTGCCAACAGCCCGCTCATCGCTTCAATGTGTTCGCTATAATCTGCATTAGCTAAATGTTCTCTAAATATTCGTTTCCTTGATTGCATTTCTGCCTCCGAAAACTCAGGTTTCCCCTCTACGATGGCCATTGAACCACTATCACTACTCCAATCTTGGAAATCCAATATATATGTATTCTTCTGGTATCTCCTAACTGTATCATTACAGTTTAGCAACTCTAACCAAGTAAACCCATCCTTGGATACACTGTTCACCGATGCCGTGCTAACAACCTCTCTAAGCTTCTTGCTATTTTCAATAACACACATCTGTGGGTTTTCTCATTTCCTTCAATTTAACTTTTACCATAGTCTTCGAACCAGGTAGTAACATAATATCTTCGGATAAAACACCTCTATATTTGTGGTTAGTACCTCCCCTTTCCACTGCCCCATACACATTACCACCCTCAGTATCATCCCCAGCATTGTTAGTATCAGAAATAACATCAATATTAGTATCAACATCACCATCCAAAGTATCATCACCACTATTATTATCACTATGAACTCTGATAGAACGCCCGTAATCATTTCCCATATCAGCAACGTGGGTTTTAATATTACCTTTCTCCATAACACTCGTATCACCGCCATTAATATCACCGAGCACATCTCCTCTTTCAATAACCTCCATGTCCTCCGTTCTATTCACGTCCTCATAAGGCAGAAAAACAGCCGGTATCCCGACTGTTATCCCATTATCACCCGCATGGATCGAAATCTTGTGTCTTCTACAAGCAGGATGACCCAGCAAAAGTCTGTTGCCCAACGCAATTCCTTTCATTACCAAAAATTGTTCTGTTAACACTCTGTCACCGAGAGTAAACTGTATTTGAACACAACCCAGGGTATTTAATCTACGGGCTTGCACATCACACACCGTCTCCGTTGAGGGTTGCAAAGGGTAATTGGAAAACATGGATTGATACAAATTATAGTCCATCAGATTTATTGATGCCCCCGAGTCTAAATATCGGGATATCCACATCCCCTACTGTTCCATAGACTATAGGCCTGGGCTCTGGGGCGTCCCCCACGTGACCACAAAGGCATTTACCAATCATCTGTACCCTTTTTGTTGATCGGGCTTCCAAAAATTTCGCCGATCCCTTTGCCCTCTGGTTTGACCTGCCTGGGAAGTTGTCACATTATAATGACCAGAATGATTGGTACTCTTACACATTCCACAATATTTAACCCTACACAATTTCTTTGGATGCCCTGGTTTATTGCAGTTGAAACAGAGCAACTGCTGTTGCTTTTGATCGATCGATCTTTTGTTATATTCAGCTTTTGCGCACAGACGGGGAGGAGAAAATTCTGTGTCTCTTTGCACTCTATCCCTTGGGCATGTCCCATTAAAAATTGTGCTATCTACAGTTGGACATTTAGACATATGTTTCTCAATTTTTACATAAAGTAATTCTTCGTCTGAAGTAGGTTCAATCTTTTCATCAAAGCTATTCACTATCGCATCCGGTACATCGTGCAAGAGCAGGGAAAAATAGATCAGTTTATGAATGTTCTCAAGAGAGACATTACTCCCTGTAACCCATTTAGATGTTTTCAATTTTCCTACCCAATCCGCCACTGCGTCAAAAAGTTCTACGAGGCTATTAGTGCCCTTCCGTAGTTTATAAAGACCCCGAAGGTCCTTCACCATATCTCTCTGTGTTCCTTTGAGCCATATGCTGTTTTCAAAAATACTTGCAAGTCCGTCCAGGTATGACCTTTTGTAAATTGGAAACTCCGGCAACGATGGGAGAGGTCTCCCCTATTGAAATCTAGCAAAGCTTTCGCCTCTCTAAATGCCTCTATATCGTCCGATATATTCTTTCCTGCTAAATAATTATTAACTCCTTCATTAAAAATTTGGATAGGCTGTGATAAAACGCCATCTCCCATCCCTCTAAATGGACTCACGCCCGCACTCACATTCGTTACGTGATGCAGTAGCGTTGTGGTACTCTTTGTATCCACCATCTTTCTCTGTTTCCGAAAGCTATTTTGTTCTATAAGCTTCCCCGATCTCAATAACATCAATGTATTTATATAAGCAAAACCCAATCCAGAAAAATTAATACAAATTTTCCCCCAATAATGGATAACAAAAGGCAAACGTACCCCACGCCCAGTACATTATCCCACGAAAGCAAAAAAAAAAAAAAAAAAAAAAAAAATAGGGAAGGGATAGAAAAAAAAAAAAAAAATGCAAACCGCTTACTTAGCGCTACACCTTGGCTATCGTCTCACACCCCAGCTAGCTCTCTCTCTCTCTCTCTTTCTCTCTCTCTCTCTCTCCGTGCGTGACTTGCAACAAAAAACTCTGCTCGAGTAAATTCGCCACAAACAAACAATAGGAATATAAACAACAAGAAAAGTAAAAAAAAAGACCTGAAAGATAAAAAAAAGAAAATAAGAAAGAAAACTTGAAGATACACTCACATCTTCATATGGCTGGAAACCGAATTCGTATACGCTCAGCAAATATGCGTGAACTATTTACTACACTTGCGAAATACTTTAATAAGTCAAAAATTAAACTTTTTCCCTTCACGTTTTAAAACACTGTTATTCAAGAATCCCAAGATGGCTGACACTGACTTAGCCCGAGAGATGAACTGCTTCTCCTTGTCCAACCCATTGAATCAGCAAAAAGAGCCTCGAGTTGCCTGTGACATGATTATAACCCCTTTTCCTACCAAAAAAACTATCTATGTCTAACTGGTCACCAGTCTCTTCGTTAGCATACCTACCAAGCTTATTAATAAAATAATAAAAAAGCCTCTTAAACTGCTCCTTGCCACCAACTCTTACCCCCCCCTTTTATTAAAATACACAAGAAATTGGAAACCCTTAGAACCTATTTGTCAATCGGTGCCCTCTGTCTGACAACCATGTCATTAGGTCTTATTAAGATCCGTAAGTATAAAAAATATTACTATTTATTACCCCAAAGCAGTTGAATATAATATAGAACAAATGATTAACAAGTCATAATGCCAGGAACCCAAATCTGCCCATAAAGAAAACTAGTAAGTTAACATTCTACCCTCCTGACTAAGAATTCACTCCCAGACCCAAAACGTCAATAAGTTCATCATATTAGTCAGGTTAGAGATTCCTGTCTCTAGTACCATGGAATATAACCCATCTTTACTATGGGGGCTTTCTCTCCCGACACTCGGCGTGTACCACCTGACTTCTTTGATCTCACCAAAAAAAATGTGGCTTTCGCAAGTGCCTTGGACTATTAGGCCTGTAACATCCGTACAAACGAATGTACATACTTGACTACAAGACAAGCAATCTCTCGGTTAAACGCTTACGTACTCAAATTCCTTTACTCAAGTAAGCTGCCCTACAGCTCAGCTTGTCTCCAAGCAAGACATGATATGTTGATTCATTAACATTACACACTTGTAAGTATATAGATATATATATATAATATATATATATATATATATATATATATTATAATACTATATATATATATATATATATATATATACATATACACACAATCACACAAATATATATATATATATATATTATATATATATATATATATATATGTATATATATATATATATATATAATATATATATATATATATATATATATATATATATATATATATATATATATATATATATATATATATATATATTATATAATATATATATATATATATATATATATATATATATATATATATATCATAGGTGATCTATCTTCAATATAATAACTGGGTATTAAAGGGGAGCTTCAAGGTTTTCCGGGTCACTGAATGAACAGCACCTTTCCTGTTTATGACTCATCTTCATTCTTTCAAGACGAATGAAAGACTTCCAATCATCATCGAGTTGCTGGAAAGGCAAGTTACCTATCTGAAGAATCTCAGTTCCTGGAATCGCGGAGAATGGCACTTTCCCTTTAGTACTTGTGACTTCAGTAGTCCCTTCCCCGTAACCCCAGGGGGGTAGAGCCGTCAGTGCACCTCACGGGTTGCACTGTGGGTATTACTGAAGGTTCTTTGCAGCGTCACTTCGGCTCCAAGCTGCAAACCCCTTTCATTCCTTTTTCTGTACCTCCGTTCATAGTATCTTTCTTCCCTCTTGCTAGCCACCCTCTCCTAACAACTATTTCATATGCGAGAGGTTTTCCTCGTAGGTCCCAGTGCTTGGCCTTTGGCCTAAACTCTACATTCCTTCAATCCTCCGTTTGATATATTCATATTCCATCCTTCAAGCCTGGGTTAGTGGAGTCAAGTCAAGATGTTCCCGAGACTTTGAAAAAAAAAAAGAAAGAAAAAAAAAAAACTAAACGCTATCGAATTTCAATAAAAGCCAAATTGGACTTCCTCAAGTCTTGGCAGCTCATTATGACCATAATGAACCAGTCTAGTCATGTAATTGAAATGTGTATTAACAAATTTCCTAATATTGACTCGAAATGACAAACACGGAACTTCACCGTCAGTGGCGACGAGTCTACAGTAATTAGTTTTCACGTTGTTAGAGGCAGCCTTCAGAACACACTCGGATGTTCTAGTAGTAATATGACGAACAGACGAACATAACAGTCAGAGAAAGTATGAATCGTTGTAAAATGGATAAAATGTGTAAAATGTTAGACATGAAAGTAAGCATTAGATTTGACAAATGTCATTCCACTAGAAAAAAAATGTTAAAGCCATAGTAATGGTTACTTTGTACAAGATCACTCAAGTACTAAAATGTAGGCATTGATGAGAGACAGCAGACAGGCTATCGTATACCAGCTAGAGGAATTATAGTTAAAGGGAAGGGACATAAAGTATAAAGCTAGAAATTTAAGTGGACATTAAATTTAAAAATAAAAATCTAAAAATCATAGTGATGGTTACTTAGTAAAAGATCACTCGAGTAGTAAAATGTAGGCATTGACGAGGGACAGCAGACCATCGAACAGCTACAGGAATTATAGTTAAAGGAAGGGGACAGAAAGTATAAATCTAGAAATTTGAGAGGGCATTCAAGTCCAAAGGCGCTGAATAATCCTGATGGGTTCCGAGTTTGTTCCTCAAGACCTAAATTTCATAATAATCAGACAATTCATTAAAGTCGCTAATTATTTTTGCCCTCACCCTCAAAAAACAATCCTAAAGTCATTTGAGTGGATACTCTGAAGACGACCACGTGAGAGGTAAAACGTAATAAGCATTATAAAAAATTGGCTTAGAATAAGCGTTTGCTGATCACTTAATAAAAACGAATATTAAGAATTTGAATATGGAAAGCTCCGTAAGGCTCGATATTCTTGACCTTGAATTATTTCATAAAAAAAACATTTGCAGTTTAATAAGGTAAGCATTTTCAACCATTAATAATGATGATGAGCTTTGGCAAATACAATATGACCCCGAACTAACAAATTAACTTCACGATAGATTCAAAGACACTTCAGAACAACGAATATAGAATTCTTTTCTCGCTTGTCAAACTAACTCGTTATATCACTCTCTGCAATGTTAAAAAATTCAAAGACAAATGACATTAACTGATATAAAATTTGAGGCCATAAGAAATCCTTCTTCTCGACCTCATCTCCAGAGCAAGATTTAAAGAACTGAACTTTCAGTATTAGGTGATCTATCTCTTTTGCGTCAGCCTAGGAAAAGGTATTGACGTGGCTCACTCTCTCTCTCTCACTCTCTTTCTCCTCTCTCTCTTTCTCCTTCTAGCGCATCCACAACGTAAGACGTTATCATAATTGCCTGTCAGGAACTGATACGTCTCTTATATGAAGTTTCTTCCTGCCAAAGTACAGGTTATCATCACGACGCTTTTAAAGCTGTTCAACTTTCTTCAAGATTTCGTTGTCATCCAAAATTTCGTTATACCATTCTCTGTAATGCACAAAACTTCAAAGATGAATAATACTATTTGATAGAAAGTCATACTAACTTTCTTTAAAATTTGTTATATTATTCAAAATTACGTTATACCATTCTCTGTAATGCGCAAAAATTCAAAGATGGATAATACTATCTGATATAAAGTCATACCGACTTTCTTTAATATTTCGTTATGTCATTCAAAATTCCGTTATACCATTCTCTGTAATGCAAAAAAATTCAAAGATAAATAATATTAGCTCTTCAACATTTCGTTATATCATACAAAATTTCGTTATATCATTTTATGTAATGCACAAAAATTCAAAGATAGATAACATTGGCTAATATAAAGTTATATCAAGTTTCTTTAAAATTTCGTTATATCATTCTCTGTAATGCACAAAAACTCAAAGATAAATAATATTAGCTGATATAAAGTTATATCAAGTTTTTCTAAAATTTCATATCATTCGCTGTAATGCACAAAAATTCAAAGATAAATAATATTAGCTGATATAAAGTTTCCTCCTGCCAAAGTACAGGTTATCATCACGACGCTTTCAAACTTTTTCTAAATTGTTCAAAACTTCATCGCCTCACATTTTTGAAGCAGGTCGATCAACGGCGAGTTGGTTTGATTTTCGTACTTCCAGGAATGGCCTGGAAATCTCTAAATTCTCTATTCACAAACTATATAAACGAACTCGGAAAGTAAAAGGAGTTTTTTTTTCTTTTTTTAGTGCGATCTTCACTTTGGGAATATTATAGTGACTGAGGCAGAAGAGATTCAATAAATGAACAGGTCTGCAACTGTACAAAGAAGACTTTAATTTAAGAAACTCGAAAGAATAATAAAGTGACGTAATTCTTTTCAATCTTGGGGAATTCGGGGGGCGGGGTGGGGGTGGCATCTGAGATTATGCAGTAAACGAAAGCCGTTGGGTCCTTGTTTTTGGCAAATAACCTCAGATGTACAATAGTGTCTCCCAGAAAATATATATATATATTATATTATAATATATATATAAATTATATAGATATTATATAGTATATATACTAATATATAATATAATATAGATATTATTAATATATATATATATATACTATATATATATATATATATATATATTTATTTATTTGTTTTATTTATATGTAAAATCTACTGATCATTCTTACCAAGATATACATGAAATTGTGATAACCACAATGCCCTCTTAACTTCTCAAATTCTTTGCTCTTCTTATTATGGTATCGCGGGTTCGTTTCCCGATACCGGACATCATGATTTCTTTAAAATTCTTTGAAGTTGCAGCTCAAGGCCTTTGTAGTGACAAGGCGCATCCAAAGTAGAGCAAAGAATTTGAGAAGTTAAGAGGGCATTGTGGCTATCACAATTTCATATCTATATATATATATATATATATATATATATATATATATATATAATATATATATATATATTTGTATATACATACACACACACACACACACACACATATATATATATATATATATAATATATATATATATAGATATATATGTATGTATATATATATATGATATATATATATATATATATATAATATACTATATATATATATATACTTAGTGGTTTTCTGATATTGCCTCGTTTTAACAATTTTTTTCTCTTTAAAGCATATCTACAATGAAAGAGTCCCATTGCTATCCTTACGTCTATAATATATATTAAAATATTAATTATAATATATATATATATATATATATATATATATATATATATATATATATATTATATATATATGTATGTATGTATATATATGTATATATATATATATATATATATATATTATATATATATACTTATATATATATATTATATATATATATATAGATATAGACGTAAGGATAGCAATGGGACTCTTTCATTTGTAGATATGCCTTTAAAGAGAAAAAAAAATTGTTAAAACGAGGCAGTATTCAGAAAACCACTAAGCAAGAACACCAGGAAGATAAGAGGTTTGTTAAATAACATATAAAGAACAAAGAACAAAGAACAAACGCATTCTGACACATACAGATGAAAAAAAGAACCTTACAACTCTAGTTTTTCAAGAATATTGTTACAGCAATACAAAATCTCCAAGTCTCGATCGCTTCAACCATTGTCTTATGAAGAAGTTTGTTGCAGCTATAAATTAGAAAAAAATATACTACACCTATTCTTTAGCAGCTTACTGTTAATGATATAAGCAGGAAAGCGTTTTTTTTATTTTTTTATTTTTTTATATCGTCTCCTTCCGACTTACTAAAGGTGTGAAAACAAGAAGAAGAGATGAATTGTTTATTATTATTATTATTATTTTATTATTATTATTATTATTATTATATTATTATTATTATTATTATTCCGAAGATAAACCTTATTCATAAGGAACAAGCCTTCACGGACCACTGACTTGAAATTCAAGCTTCCAAAGAATATGGTGTTCATTCGAAAGAAGTGACAGAAGGTAATGGGAAACACAGAAAGATGAGATCACCTATTAAAGAAAATGTCAACGAATTAATAAACAAATAGAGAAAAAAAATGTAAATGACTAAAAGACAAGAACGAAGAAGATGATAAAGCTGTCCCCTTTAGGAACGATTTATTCGCATATATTCAATTCACAGCGACGGAACTTTTACAATGTATGCCCGAATCAGCCCATCTAGTCCTAGAGTTCCTCGTTGGACGAGTGGTTGACGTGCTTGCCTACCGATTTGTTAGTCCCCGAAATCGGATTTCCTACTTCCCCGCTCCTGCCAAGCGTCTAATCAGAGGAATTTGCTTCTGGTGATTACAAATTAACTTCTCGATATAATGTGGTTCGGACCCCACAATAAGCGTAGGTCCCGTTGCTAGGTAACCAATTGGTTCCTAGCCACGTAAAAATACCTAATCCTTCGAGCCAACCTTAGGAGCTGTCTGGTAAAACTAAGATAGACTTAACTTTATCTAGTCCCAGAATAAAATGATGCCTTACTTCTGGGAAAATGAGATATCAATGAATTTTTTTTATTTATATAATAATTCACAGCAACGGAACATTCTAACATTGATATCTGTGGCGAAAATATCTACTATTCTTTTCTAAATGAATATTCATATAGAACGGAATGGGATATAAAATTTAGGTTATTAAAAAAACCAACCGATATTGACTATGAGGGCCATCCAGTCTGGAAGTGTTAAAGGGGAATGGGGGAAGCTTTGGGGAGAGTGGGGGGGGGGGGGTGACTCGCAGTTGCACTATGAAGCGATTGTTAGGAGAGAGTAGAAAGTAAGATGGAAGGAAGGTAATATGGACGGAGATACAGTAAACGAAATGAAAGGGGGTTAGCAGCTAGGGGCCGAATGAGGCGGCAAAGAACTTTAAGTAATGCCTACAGTTCGCCGCATGAGGTGCACTGATGGCACTACCTCCTTTCGTCAAATTGAAACTACTATATCGTGTTATATCGGCAACTTCATCATAAATTTGGAATTTGAAAAAAAATCACACAGAAATGGATGGTGATTAGGCATATACTTTTTCGGTGGCCGGGAATAAAGTCACAGGAAAAAAAAGTCGCAATTTTGGCTAAGAAAAAAGTAAGGGAAAAAAGTCGTAATTTGGGCTAAGAAAAAGTCACAGGGGAAAACAGTTGCAATTTAGGCTAGGAAAAAAGTCACAGGGAAAAAAGTCGCAATTTTGGCTAGGAAAAAAGTCAGAAAAAAAGTCGCAATTATGGCTAGGAAAAGAGACACGGAAAAAAGTCACATTAACTTACGGTGGCCGGTAATTAAGTCAGGGAAAAATTAACAATATTCCTTTGGGGGACTTTAACTTTATGGTATTTACAGTCGTTTATGTTATTACGGTAATACCCAACGGGTTTGTACCAAAGGCGCCGCAAAGGTGGGTATACTACATCGATACATACCCGGTTAAAGCCCTTGGGAGGGGGGCGGTTGTGGGAGGGGGTCATTATCTAGGATAGATTAATGCCACTTTTTACCTGTGACTTTTTTGTTACTTTTTTTTTACCTAGATTTAGATTCAATTTCTCGGTTTCGTCAATATTAACTCAATCACCGTAGAATATCTGCTTGCAAACATATAGAAATTCTGCATTAATTTCAGATAAATAAATACGCACTGCAAAGTCTAAGTAACGATGGAAAATGATAAGAATCGATGCAATCATAAGTAAGACAAATAAAACCAACCTCGCAATTTGCAGAGGAGTAATTGCCAATTACCTCAAGTGCTAGTTTGTTCAGCTGAGGGAAAAATAACGGCGACCCAAAAATACTGTATATTGATACTGGCCCATCACATTCGGCTTAAAAATCTAGAACATTTACCAGTGAAGCTCCCTGATCTGCCCGTGGGATTATTTACCATACTTGAGTGGGATAGGTGCAATCACATGAGGATAAATGCCCATTGATATCTGCGAGCAACAATGAGAAATGTCTTATTACCTTAAAAAACTCAAAACATTTACCTAATAGGCACCGTAATATGCCTTCGGGATTATTTGACCATCCACCCTCCACATACCAAATTGCAGCCCTCTAGCTTCAGTAGTTTTTATGTTATATCATGTTAAAGTTAGCCATAATCATGCTTCTGGCAACGATGTAAGGCAGGCCACCACCAGGCTCAGGTTAAGTTTGTTATGCCGCGGCTCAAACAGCATTCTCGGGAAGATAGCTCTATTTTCGATTGCCTTGAGATTACGCTGTAGCGGCTGTACAGAAAACTCGATTGCGCCGAAGAAACTTCGGCGCATATTTTATTTGTTTTTAGTTAAATCAACGAATTATTATATCCCATAATTCCTATGAGATAAACATCTAAAAATGTCACTTATTACTGCCATAAAAGATAGGAAATGAACTGGCTTTTGGCCACGGCTTCATATTTTCTAGACAAGGAAGTAATAAGGCCTTTCCAAACAGACCCAACTGCTCCAATTTCTAATAAATCCTGTAACGAGAAAGATAAGGAAAAGATTCTCCTCAGAGATATTGTCTTAGATCTCTGTAGGTAAGGCTGAAGCGCTACAGACAAGATTAGTAACATTCCTTTATCATTTTTCTATAATAGCGACGAATTTCATGTTTTTAGTATAGTATATATAAATAATTTCAAATAATTTCACTGATGTCATATTACATGGGGTTCAGGATTTGAAAGTCCCGCTTTTCAAAGAAGGAAAATGAATGTTGTTTCACTTCAATGTTCAATACTTATATAAACATTTCATAATCTTTTGTCTCATTCTCTGAAGAAGGGTCTGAATTTGCTATCTGAAATTCCAGTTCGTCAAAATTATTTTTTAGGTAGGTGTCAAAGCTATCCATGTCTGAAATTTTATTAAAGTTATATATTTTATTTTAGTGAATACATAGCAATTTATGTATTTAATAATTTAATAGTCTGTTGGAACGCGAATAAAGATGATTACATTTGATCACTTGCTAATTCCAAGAGACGACTTGTTTGTATGGTGTTTTTACGTTGCATGGAACCAGTGCTTATCCAGCAACGCGACCAATGGCTTTACGTGACTTCCGAACCACGTCGAGAGTAAACTTCTATCACCAGAAATACACATCTCTGACGCCTCAATGAGATGTCCGAGAATCGAACTCGCGACCAGCGAGGTGGCAAGCCAACTCCATACCGACCACGCCACTGAGGCGCTCTCCCGGAGATATGCTTCAAATTGCTCCTTAGAGAGAGACTGATAAGATTTAATGGGAAGAAAGGACCTCGCTTCGACCCCAAATACTTGTTCGAGCGTTTTTTCAGAAAGATAGAAAAAGGTGTTCTATCACGCATCTTCAATCAGTTCAGAAGTAGATAGTTCTCTGTATAACAATGATGTTAATGATGTTCGGACCCTTCTTCAATTAATGAGGCCGAAGATTATGAAATGTTTACTGGTATTTTTCTTTTTTCATTAATACTGTGATTATAATCAATATAGGTTTTACATTCTATTTTTAGCTAATCTTTGTATATTCCATATATAGGCCTTAGGCTGAAAATGAAAATTACTATTTCTGCCAAAATCTTTTTATTTAGAATTTTTTAATATTTTTTATATTTTTTATTTTATTTTAATTTTTTTTTTTTTACTTTTTCAGGCCTATGGATGTCAGAATTCAGTTTTGGCCTACAAAAGGCCTTGCGTAATGCAATTTTCATAAAATTTCAGGCAGAAAATATCTGCAAGGCGTTGCAAATTCTCTCTCTCTCTCTCTCTCTCTCTCTCTCTCTCTCTCTCTCTCTCTCTCTTGTAGGGGAAGAATCTTAATCAGAGTAACTGGACTCCTTAACAAAGCGTACTTTGGTTTTAATGGGTGACTTAATTGACGGTATACTGTTTAAAGAGGTTTTTATAACCAATGAATTTTGTTTTGACTGTTATAGCTTTTATGAAGAATAAAATTATTTTGCTAAAAGTTTTTCTGTATCGATGACCTTTGTTGCTGTGACATTAAATTATTTAATAAATAAATCATCTAATTGATCAATCTCCTCTCTCTCTCTCTCTCTCTCTCTCTCTCTCTCTCTCTCTCTCTCTCTCTCTCTCTCGCTCTATAAGTACTTTTATAAGTTTTATATACATCATAGAGCTCCTCTCGGGCAGAATTATTTATGAAATAAAACTCACATAAATATCTGAAGTCTCTTAATCTTTCGGATGCCAAATGTTCTTTTTTTTCTTTTTGTACGTCTTAAAAGATTTTACAATCCCGTTAGTATGCACCGTCGCCTTCCCTTGCAATCTCCATACATTTGATAAAAAATATACGATAATAATGTAATTCTTAATATACACGACTTCCCTCTTGCAATTAATTCCACCTTTTTACGAGATCAAAGTTCTTGATTAACTGGTAAAGACAAATGCGATGAGAATTATAATCAGATGTAAAGTGCTAATTGTTTTTTTTTCCTTAGAATTTGTCAGCTGGAGACAACTTTTTTCGAAGAATTTCCTCTCCTTTTTTTGTTATATAATTGGCATTGGAATAAACGATTTAGTCCGGAAGGTCAAGTGCTGTATGAGGTCATTCGGTGGTGAAAATAATGTTGAAATAATTGTTAGGAGAGGGTGGAAAGTAAGGTGGAAGAAAGAGAATATGAAAAGAAGAGCAGTAAAAGAAGCGAAATAGGTTGCAGCTAGTCGCCGAGGGGACGCCGCAAAAAATTTTCCTCCCTACGAGGTTTTCAAGGTCATAGCCTGTGTGATCTAGGTCAATGCAGCTTCACTGAGAGACGAGAGACGAGCTTCCCGTAGAGGGGATAATACAATCATTGCACCTCACGTCGTGCACTGTAGGCATGGCTCAAGGGTCTTTTCAGCGTCCCTGCCTTCCCTAGCTGCTACCTCTTTAATTCTCTTTATTGTACCTCCGTTCATATTCTTCTTCCACCGGACTTTCCACCCAATTGTTTCATGCTGCAACTGCGAGGCTTTCCTCCTGCTACATCTTTTAAACTACTTACTCTCAATTTGTCTTTCAGCGTTGGATGACTTCATAGGTCCCAGCGCATGGTCTTTCGCCTAAATTTCTCATTCTGTTCGGCGTCAGCTCGTTTAAGTGTATGAAAATAGACAAAGCCGCAAAGAAAGACAAACGAAGAGTTTGTTTTCCTTTTTTTCTCTCAGTGTTTTCTAAATTGTAGTTCCTGAGACTAAACAATATTTCCGTCCCATTGCTTTTTAAAATTTTATTCACTACCAAGAATTCATTTATTAGAATTTGACAAAAAAAAAATTGTCCATTGGTATCTTGCATCTTCATTGCACTTATCATCAAACAATCTTCCTATAAAGCATCAACTCGATTTAAATGACGCTAAAGAAAATTTCCTAATAATATTGAAAAAAATTGTTAATTCTAAACCTAGGGAGTTGTTAAAGTTTCTTACTTTGGGAAATATTAATTTTTAATTTATAAAAAAAGTGAGCGGCTCAAAAAATCGGAAATGCAAAAGTCAGTTGCACCATCATCCTAATTATGTTAAAGAAAATTAATTCTAAACCTATGGAACTGTCAAAGTTCCTTACTTTTGGAAATATTAATCTTTAATTTAAAAAAGTGAACGACTCAAAAATTCGCAAATACAAAAAGTCAATTGCACCATCATCCTAATTATGTTAAAGAAAATTAATTCTAAACCTATGGAACTGTCAAAGTTCCTTACTTTTGGGAATATTAATTTTTGATAAAAAAAATAAAGTGAAAGACTCAAAAACTCGCAAATGCAAAAAGTGAGGTGCACCATCAATATGCTGTAACTCAGACATGTCGTCCATTTGCTCAACAATCGCAAAAGTATTCGTTCTCTTTTTTCCTTCTCAATAAAAAAGAAGTAGAGCTTACATTTCGCTATATTGATGTTCGTCTCTTTCCCCTTTTCCATTGGGACTTTTTTTTTTTTTTTTTTTTTTTTTTTAAAGGTGACGGTACCGTAAATGGTCCGTACGAGAAACGGCCCCCAGCTTCATTCAGCCCCGGTATACTTCAGTCCCTGTTTCATTCAGTCCCTAATTCATTCATCCCTGTTTCACTCAGCACCTGTATCATTCAGCTGTTGTATCATTCAGCTCTTGTATCATTCAGCCCTAGTGGAATTCTGCCCTGGTTTCATTTAGTTCCTGTTTCATTCAGTCCCATTTCATTCAGCACCTGTATCATTCAGTCCTTTTATCATTCAGTCCCTGTTTCATTCAGCCCCGTTTCATTCAGCGGCTGTATCATTCAGTCCTTCTATCATTCAGTCCCTGTTTCATTCAGCCCCGTTTCATTCAGCACCTGTATCATTCAGTCCTTCTATCATTCAGCCCTTGTTGAATTCTGCCCTGGTTTCATTCAGTCCTTTGTTTCATTCAGCCCCCTTTCATTCAGCTTCTTGCTATCCATTCGAAGCGTCCCCACCTTGTAAATCTAATTCAGCCCCCTTTTCAATTCTTTGTTCCTAATTTCCATTGCTTAGCCCAGGTTTTTCATTTTCACTCCCCCTGTTTTTATTCCCCATGTTCCACCTCGTTTCCCCCAGCCTGCTTTTTCCTGAATTTTACAAGTCCCCCCCCCTGGCTTTCATTCAAGTCCACCCCTGTTTTCAATTTTCAAGTCCCCCCCCCTGGTTTACTTTTTCCAAGTTTCCCGCCCTGTTTCCATTCCAGCCTTATTTTTTTTCCATTTTTCATTTTCCAGGTTTCATTTTTTCATTCATCCCTGAGTTCATGCAGCCAGTTTCATTCAGCCCTGTGTCACTCATCCCTGGTTTCATTCAGCCTTAGGTTAATTCAGATCCTGTTTATTTCAGCCCTTGTTTGATTCGGACCCTGTTTTATTCAGCCCTCTTTAATTCAGTCGCGTATCATTCAGCCCTGGTTTCATGCAATCCCTGTTCAATTCAGTTCTGGTTTAATTCAGCCCTGGTTTCATGCAACCTCTGTTTCATGCAGCCCGTTTTATTCAGCCTTGGTTACATTCGGCCCTTGGTTAATTCAGATCCGGTTTCAATTCAGCCCTTTTTTCATTCGGCCCTCTTTAATTCAGTGGCGTATCATTCAGCCCGTGTTTCATGCAGTCAGTAATGAAAACGTTGAAGGACTGACGGAAATATACTCGAGAAGTATTCAGCTTGAACTCATAAAAAAAAAAAAAAAAAAAAAAAAAAAAAAAAAAAAAAAAAAAAAAAAAAAAAAAAAAGCGTAACAATACTGAGGCAGCACTGGAAAAGATGAATGTGCAATCATTTTCAGTAATGATTCGCAGTCTCTATAAGGAAAAAGCTTTAGGGTGGGATGACATCACATTTTATTATATTCGACTTTCTTAAATAGATTAATAAATGGCCGTTGTCGAAGGCTTGGTCTTCGATCAACTCCCCTAAATCCATTGTCCTTTATTGTGCTTTCTTTCGAAAAGTCTCAAGTTTCGGAAGCTTTCTTTTGGCAAACTCACACACGCCTCTTCCGTGTTGGTGTGACAGCGTTCACAAGAACTCTCTCTCTCTCTCTCTCTCTCTCTCTCTCTCTCGAAAAATCCTCTGCAAACGAAGCTATCAAGTCTTTCGCTTAGAAAGTTAGAAGGGACATCAAAGAGAACGTGTTATCCTGGTGATAGGGATGGCTTCGAAAAAGGAGAGAGAGAGAGAGAGAGAGAGAGAGAGAGAGAGAGAGAGAGAGAGAGAGAGAGAGAGAGAGAGACTGAATGAGGTAAACATAAATAAATTTCAAAAAAGAACGAAACAAAGTGCATTACCTTCTCTTGTTTCTTTGAGGAGACGTCAAGCACAAAGGAAATAGGATAACCGGCTATTGGACATTTGAATAGGAACATAAAGAGTGATTCCTGCTCAAGTTCCCGCCCTTATTTGAATAAACTGATTTCAAAACGTACAACGAACTGATATATTGATATATATATATTTTCAGTGCATTAGGATATAAAAGAGCGACTCACAACAGCCAATCGAGTTAATCAAGCCTCTATCTCTCTTAGGAAACAGTTTCTTCTCTTGAAACGCAGGCATAAAGTCACACTGCGTTGGAAAAAACGACGCATTGGACAAAAATGAAAGAATATCATCTTCATGGCGACTATATGCGTGATAATAATGCATCGATACCTCATGGCAATTAAAAGCGAATCGAATTTGGTACAACGGGAACAGCAGATGTAATTGTGGCGTCTCGACAGTTCCAACCAAGTCGAGTTGGATATCAGGTTGCTTAAAATGAATCTGCAGGTCACGAATAGAGCGAAATGAATGAAAAGTACTATTGATAAAATCGAGGATTTTGCAACGTGTGATGACGAAGCACCAGCAAGCGAGAATCGGTATATATGATGGTCAGAAAAGATCGTAAAAAACTCAGGCAATGAAATTAACAAATGGTTGGCTGGACAAGGCTTATTTTCCTCTTAATAGGCACAAAAATAAACTATTTTGGTTTTTTTATCGTAAAGGATAATTTGGTTTTTTAAAATTTACTAGCTTATGAAATTTATAAAGGTTAATTAACAAAAATATAGTTTACTCATGTTTTTTTTATTGGTTTTACATAAATGACTGGATTTCTGTGGGGACAAGACTTGATCTCATTTGTCAATTCTATCATTCTTTTGGTTTTTGTACTGATTTTGTAAATGAAGTACATCATTATTATTTACAGATGCTATATTTGTGACTTACTACACTATTACGTAATTGTTGTAATATTGTAATGTGTAATCTGAACGCTACAGAAGGTATGGCGTCTATATCTGTGTCTTTTGCATGGCTTTTGTATGCAGAAGAATAAATATACTTCTATCTAACTATCCCTAAAATACATTTCAGAATAGTAGAGGAGAAAAACAAAAAATAGAAAACTGACAAGATCAGATACAGATATCTTTTATCATTAACATCACCTCCAGGAAAGGATACTGCACTTGTGTAATTTTCACTTATGGCATCATTTCTCGGCCTGACTCGTGGAAGATTTATTTCCAAACCTAATAGTTTTTTCTTTTTATAATTTCAATGTCATACGAGGACTCCTGTCCGTTTAACAAAACCGATCGTGGTAAACAAAGTTCTAGTCTTGATTTCGTAAGCAATATCAGCCTATTTGATTTTCAGATTTTCTTCAACCGTTTTCGTGACCTCTCGGATACATCTTTCTTCTGATATATTTTCTGACGCCGTTCATCCTTTTGGCATGGTATCTTCGACCCTTAGCTGCAGCGCTTTTCTTTCCGTTTGCTGTACCTCCGTTCAAATATTCCCTTTTTCCATCTCATTTTTCTACCCTCTCCTGACAATCGTATAAAAATTACTTTCAGCGCAGAATGACCTCATATGCCCAGCGCTTTGGGCATTTGGCTCAAATTTTAAATTCAAATGCCAACCGGTGGTGAAAAGGAGTGAAAATATGGCACTGAATTAATCACATAATGTCCAGTAAATCAGTGTATATATACACTATACATATACATATATATATATATATATATATATATATATATATATATACATATACACATACCACAACACATACATACATACATACACAACACACACACACATATATATATATATATATATATATATATATATACATATATATATATATATATATCTATATTAGACACGTATTTACTGACTGCCAGTAACTCAGAAAGAAACAAGCAAGCAGACAGGGGTGGGCGGGGGTGGGGGGAACAATCATTCAAATGTCGGTGGCAGCAGAATACGTTATTTACAAAGGACAGTTTTCTGGTTTTCAGCTTTCATTGAGAGAGAGAGAGAGAGAGAGAGAGAGAGAATGAGAGAGAGAGAGAGCCTCACAATGAACACTCCAAATTCCCGACACAAAACTGCCATTATTCTATTAACTTGCATGGGGATAAGAGAGAGAGAGAGAGAGAGAGAGAGAGAGAGAGAGAGAGAGAGAGAGAGAGAGAGAGAGAGAGAGAGAGTCAGTACAACATAAATGCATTTGGGAGTCGGGAAATCTCCCTACTACTTTTAACCGTAACTTCCCTTTTGACAAATTAAGGCGTTTAATTCAATTGCATTCATTGAAGCGAATGTTCTTTGTTCTGCCGAGCCGACGATGCCAAAGGAGGTTTGTAGAAAATCCCGCGTAAATCTTATGACAAAGTGTTATTGATCCAGGGGGGGAAAATTCGTTGGAAAAAGGGGACTGTCAACATAAAAACGAGTATTAGATAATGTCTACATACAGTTGCATTTTTTTTATTCATGTTTAATAAAAGAAACTATTGTATTACTTAGAGAAGAAAAAATCGCTTGCATTTGACGTTCTCAGAAGAGGCTCGCATTGCATTTGACGTTGAATAAAAAGAATAGTCTTGCATTACGTTTAGAGAAAAGGACCGACTTGCATTTGACATTTAGGGAAAAGTATCGATTTGCATTTGACGGTTAGGGAAAGTAACGATTTGCATTTTAACGTTTAGGGAAAAGGAATCGACTTGCATTTGACGTTTAGGGAAAAGGATCGACTTGCATTTTACGTCTAGGGAAAAGAATCGATTTGCATCTTACGTTTAGGGAAAAGGATCGACTTGCATTTTACGTTTAGGGAAAAGTATCGATTTGCATTTTCCGTTTAGGGAAAGGGCGGGATCGACTTGCATTTTTAACTTTTAGGGACAGTTATTTTCGATTTTGGCAAATTTTACCCGTTTAAGGGAAAAGGAAATTCGACTTGCATTTTACGGTTTTAAAGGGGAAAAGAAATTCTTTTTACCTGTTTCTTTACGGGTTTAGGTTTTCAAAATTGGTTTTCTTTAGGAAAAGGGATCGACTTGCATTTTTACGTGTTTAGGGTTTAAAAAAGGTATCGACTTGCATTTTACGTTTAGGGAAAAAGATCGACTTTGCATTTTACGTTTTTAGGGAAAAAAGAATCTACCTGTCAATTTACGTTTTTTTTAGGTAAAAAAGGGGGTCGACTTGCATTTTACGTTTAGGTTTTTTTAAAAGGACGACCTTGCATTTTACGTTTATGGGAAAAGTTATCGATTTGCATTTTACTTTAGGGAAAAATGATCGACCTTGCATTTTACGTTTAGGGAAAAGATCGATTTTGCATTTTTACTTTTAGGTAAAAGGATCGACTTGCATTTTGTTTTAGTTTAGAAAAGATCGACTTGGCCTTTACGTTTAGGTAAAGGATCGACTTGCATTTTACTTTACATTTTACCGTTTTTTTAGAGGGGAAAGGATCGACTTGCTTGATTTTTACGTTTATGGGACAGTAAATCATTTGGGGCATTTTCCGTTTAAGGGAAAAAAAGATCGATTTGCATTTTCCGTTTTTTTTAGAATCGATTTGCATTTTTACGTTTGGAGGTAAAAGTATGAACTTGCATTTTTACGTTTAGGGAAAAGGGTCGACTTGCATTTTAGTTTAGGGAAAAGAATCGACTTGCATTTTATGTTAGGTAAAAGGATCGACTTGCATTTTAACGTTTAGGTAAAAAGGAGTCGACTTGCATTTTACGTTTTTAGGGAAAAGAATCGACTTGCATTTTACGTTTAGGTAAAAAGGATCGACTTGCATTTTACGTTTAGGTAAAAGGATCGACTTGCATTTTACGTTTAGGTAAAAGGATCTACTTGCATTTTACGTTTAGGTAAAAGGATCGACTTGCATTTTACGTTTAGGTAAAAGGATCGACTTGCATTGTACGTTTCGGGAAAGGATCGACTTGCATTTTTACGTTATTTAGGTAAAAGAATCGACTTGCATTTACGTTTAGGTAAAAAGGATCGACTTGCATTTTACGTTTAGGTAAAAGAATCGACTTGCATTTTACGTTTCGGGAAAAGGATCAATTTGCATTTTACGTTTAGGGAAAAGAATCTACTTGCATTTTACCTTTCGGTAAAAGTATCGATTTTCATTTTACGTTTAGGGAAAAGGATCGACTTGCCTTTTACGTTTAGGGGAAAAGATCGACTTCCATTTTACGTTTCGGGAAAAGGATCGACTTACAAATGG
>NC_061110.1:19475875-19478375 GCF_015104395.2 Macrobrachium nipponense | reverse complement strand
CGTAGACAACTTATCGTATACATATCAGTAACAGGTTGAAGAATTGTCAACAACCGTAAGTGAAGAGCGAATCGTTAACCAATGCTGGATGATCGTATGAAGCACTTGCTAAGACTAATGATAAGTCGTCAACTTGTATCCAGCCTGTTCATGATGCTTATGCGATAACCTACTGAAATGTTTATGACTTGCTTTACTACAGTGTGGACGAGCCCTTAGGAACGCACATCTGAACTCCCAGTTGCTGTTATTGTTAGCAGTAAGGAACTAACAAGACCAATTATCACACTGAAGCTGTGTGCGTCGTTTGTATCAGTAGCTAAAGTCTCATGTACACCATCGAAGACCTTTATAGTGTGATAATAGCAAAACAAGACTTTCTGGTGAATTATCACAAAACTACCTACCTAAAGTAACAAGAATCCAATAGACATATGTTTAATATAGAGCTCAGATACCGAACAGTAAATCACTCTTCAAAACTAGCCAGCGAAAGTGAGATGAGGATTTCTATTTATGAAAAATTATTTTCCTGATAGTGTAAAAAAAGAAAAACAACAACACAAAAACAAAAATGAACGTTTTCTGTTATTTATGTTATTTATATGTGAATTAACTGGTGTCTAATGAATTCTTTGTTTGTGAGATAAAGCGACCTTAATTTGACATGTTACACAGGCTATTGGCTCGCAAAACGAAAGCATTTGAAAGATAAAAATATTTCCAGCGCCATTTATCAGGCAAATCATGTCCGAGCCTAGATGACAAAAAAAACAATAAACGACGTATTAGCGACGTATTTCCGTGTGAAAAGGCTGCAAAGTAAAACTGAAAAATTGGGAAATATTTCCGGAGTGAAATCACCGCGAACTGTTTCGAAAACCTGCGGCTGATGGACTCGTTCGCGAGTGATTGATGACTAATATGGTAACGAGATCGAAGGTTGGAAGATAATCATCAATCTGCGATAGAATCATCAACGGTCCAAAGAGGACAAAATGTTGTTATTGGTTTGAGCACTGAATAACAGATTTACCTCTTTCTTTTAGTATGTAATTTTTACTACATCTTATTACAAATGTAATAGAATGTATTTGAACGTAATATAGTTTGGTATGAACATTAGATTAAGTCTTTCTTTTGGTATGTAATTTTTATTACATCTTATTACAAATGTAGTATAATGTGCTTGAACGTAATATAGTTGGTATGAACATTTTACAAAATCTTTCTTTTAGTATGTAATTTTATTACATTTTATTACAAATGTAACAGAATGTACTTCAGCGTAATGTATTTGGTATGAAATTTAGATAACAGATTGGCCTCTTTCTCTTAGTATATAATTCTATGACAAATATATCGATAAACAGTTGGTATGAACAATGAAATATTTAACTTGCCCTTAATATATAATTTCTTATTACAAACATACCGAAATATAGTTGGTACGAACATTAAATAACAGATTTACCTTTCCCTTAATATATAATCTTATTACCAACCTAAATATCGTTGTCATAAACATTGATTAACAAATTGAGTTCTTCTTTTAGTATGCAACTGTTTTATTGACGTTTGTCATAAAGGAATCAAGCAGTCAAGTAAAATAAATGATTTTTCAAATACCTTCGTGTCATTCCTCTTAAGATAAAACAACATTATTAGCGAAATCTAATGGAACACCAAACAATGTGCAAGGTAGTAGTTATATGGGGTAGAATTTAAATTATTTAAATGCGAAAAATCAAGTATCTAAGAAAATCGGTGGAAAAGATTAAAAATATCGTTATTCCTCAACGCTTGAAGATAAATGCCCCACGTAATTCCAAATGAAATAATCCCTCACTTGTTATTTAATCTCATGATTACTAACACTTCTCATGAATGGAATGGTGAATTGTATAATCCTTGCAAATGGGTATGGCTGAGGTAGCAATTTGGGGGCGCCCAATACTTGGAAGAAACTCAGAGTGTCTGTGGAAATCAGGGATTTTAATATATGGAAGGATTGTTCAGCCAACTCCAGCTTATGGAAGAAAATAGGATATCAGTATAAGTGAACATAAGCTTATGAAGTGTATGAATTCGATCATCGAGTGTTGGAGATATTCCGGTCATGTGGTAAGAATGGAGGAAGAGTCTAGTGAAAAGAATGTATAACTCAACATTGGCAAGAGGGAAGAGGCAAGGCATATCTGCTTAGTTCTAGATAAACAGTGAGAGAGAGAGAGAGAGAGAGAGAGAGAGAGAGAGAGAGAGAGAGAGAGAGAGAAATTTAATATCCAGAAAGCGTTAGATATAGAGCTAGATTAGTTTACTGCATGGTAAGTTACATAAAAAGGATTATGTTCTGTAAGTTTACATAAAAAGGGTTATATTCTGTATATATATATATATATATATATATATATATATATATATATATATATATATATATATATATATATATATATATATATATATATATATATTATCTCATTATGAATTTGTATACACA
>NC_061110.1:19455875-19470875 GCF_015104395.2 Macrobrachium nipponense | reverse complement strand
ATATATATAAATATATATATATATATATATAGATATATATATATATATATATTATATATATACTATATCATATATATATATATATATCATATATATATATATATATATATATATTTATATATATACATACATACAATATATATATATATATATATAGATAATATATATATATATATATATATATATATATATATTTATATATATATATATATATATATTAAAACGTGTGTGTGTGTGTGTGTGCATGTGTGTGTGAGAGAGATGAGAGAGAGACGAGAGAGAGGTAGAGAGAGAGAGAAGTCAATTAAAGCCACCTGTTAATCAGGAAATCTCAACACCTTAAGGACACAAACCGCAGTCCAAATAAACAAATGAAAAGCAAAATGAATCTTGTTCACCAACTTCAACTCTTAATTTGCAAAATTCAAGAAACCATTAAAACGTCGTGTTTGAATGAATAAAAAAAAGATATATAGAGAAAGGTCTCTAGAGGGGAGAGAGGACTGCAAATCGGCTTTTGGGCTTTGGAGGGATCGAAGGGGGAAAAATATGGTTAAGGAATATATCTAATGGGAAACCTGACCAGAGATCTTACTCCTCCCCTTAATGACAATGGGATTAGGTTCCAGAGAGGGAGCGAATAATTGAATGTATTTGAGGAATAGGACGAAAAATGAAATTGGGTGGGTACACGCGCCGCGCGGCACACACACACTTACCATAATATATATATATATATATATATATATAGATATATATATATATATATATATATAGATATATATATATATATATATATGCGTGTGTGTGTGTGTGTGTGCGTGTTAATCATACACCACCTCTATAGTATATATAGATATTATATGCACACACACATATAAATATATATGTAAATAAATTCTTCGGTAACACAGGATACGTCCCAAGATATAAAAGACCAATTAAAACACTGCCTTTAAAGCTAAGGACTACTTATTTCGCTGGACTTCACTTCCACCCGTTATCAAGCAGTGATGACAGAAGGAGTTTCATTAGCAAAATATATAGTTGGAGATATACACTTAGGTGATGCTTGGGGTCGACGCTAAGCCGCCGTTGTTAACTGTTAAGTTGACTTAATCCGCTTCATCGTTGCCTCTTAAGGAAGGGATCGTCTATCTGGTCAGATTCCCAGGTTCCATTTTGGAAAGGTTTCTTCTATTATCTTGTTGCTTTATCAGTGACGATGATCCTTATAGTATCCATATATATATGTACTTATATATATATATATATATATATATATATATATAGTATATATATATATATATATATACTATTATATATATATATATATATATATATATATATAGTATATAATATATATATATATATAGTACAGAGTGTGCATGTGAGTATGTGCCCACCTCACATTTACTTCTCTGGAACTTAATTCCCATTGTCATTGGAGGGGAGGAGTAAGAATTCTCTTCCACTTTCCCTTAGATATATTCCTTAACCATATTTATCCCCCCTTGATCCTTTGTTTGTTTGGGCAGTGGTTCAAGCATAAAGGATAGAGGAGGTGATTCTCTCGTTGTAGAAAGTGCGGTATGATATCCTGAAGAACGGATGATTTTAATTGTCTTTATTTGTGCCACTCTCTGTCTCTCTCTCGTCTCTCTCTCTTGATTTAAGATATATATAGTATCATATATATATATATATTATATATATATATATATATATATATATATATATATATATGCACACTATATATATATATTTATACACATGTATATATTACAATCACAAACACTCTCACACTCATATATCATATATATATATATATATATATATATATATATATATATATGATACTATATATATATAATATATATCTATATATATATATATATATTACTGCAAGGTAGCTGATGTTTCTTGCACAGGCTCCAGTGGAGGGCTTTTGCCACTGAGTCATGCCTCTTTTTGTACTGTTCTGTGCAGTGCCCGGATATTCGCTTGCTATTTGGTTTATGGTTTCATTTTTCGTATTGCACTTCCTACAGATGGGAGAGATGTTATTTACCGTCTATCGTTCTTTGAACATATCTGGCTTCTTAGGGCCTGATCTTGTGCCGCTGTTATCATTCCTTCAGTTTCCTTCTTTAGCTCTCCCCTCTGTAGCATTGCCACGTGTCATCGCTTTGGCTAGTTCTTTAGTAGTCCTGTCTCATGTATTGTGCCGTGCATTGGTCTGTTGTGCCAGTCCTCTGTTCTGTTTGTCATTCTCCTGTATCTGTTTATTTCTGGGTCTTCGTCTATTTTATAGTCCTTCTTCCCATGCACTCTTTAGCCACTCGTCTTCACAATGGTTTTCAGATATTGCCCCAGTGCTCTGTTCTCGATATTGACGCAGTCCTCTATGCTTAGTAGTCTCTCCCTTCTTCCTTTCGTGCTATGTATGGTCTGTCCGTATTTGCTCTTGGGTGTATGTGCTTTGTGTATTGTCATATGTTTCCTGGTTTTCTTAATATCATGCCGCGGAGTTCTGCCTTCGTTCATTCCACTATTCCTGCGCTGTATCATGATTACTGGCACTGCCCATGTGTTTATGGCTTTTATCATATTTACCGGCATTGAGTTTTTTTTGACTTGAGTATCGCCTTGAGTCTCTGCATATTATTTCTTTCCGTGTCGTGTTCTTCATCTCTTGGTGTTTTCATATCCACCTTCCTTATTCCATTATTCCCAGGTATTTGCATCCTGTCTCATCTATGCTGTTTGATGTTGCTCCCATCTGGTAGCTTTATGACCCTTTTGTATGTTGACTAAGGCGCATTTTTCTATTCCAAAACTCCATCCTGATGTCCCCAGATACAATCCTTACAGTCTGGATTAGGGTATCTATTTCCCTTGATGCTCTTACCATACAGCTTGATGTCGTCCATGGAACATCAAGATGGTTAATTCTGTTGCCTCTTTTCATTGAGTTGGTACCCAGGCATTCCATCTCTGTAGTACTTTTGTCATGGGAAATCATGGCTACTACGATATTAACCTCTGCTAGTCTTATTCCAGAGCTTGTAAGTATTGTATTCCAGTTGCGCATTGCATTTTTGAGGAAGCTGATGGTGTTTTCCTCTGTCCACATATATTTTCAGGCATTCTATTAGCCATGTGTGTGGTATCATGTCGAAGGCTTTCTTATAGTCTATCCATGCCATGCTTAGGTTGGTTTCCTTCTCCTACTGTTCTTCATTACCATTTTGTCTATCAGGAGCTGGTCTTTTGTGCCCTTACACTTCCTTCTGTAGCCTTTCTGTTGGTGGCGGATGGTGTTTGTCTCCTCTAGGTAGTTGTATAGCCTTTCACTGATGATACCTGTTAGTAACTTCCACATTATTGGTAGGCAGGTGATAGGCCTGTAGTTACTGGCTATATATCCCTTACTCTTGTCTTTTTGTACTAAGGATGCCTCCTCCTGGTCATCCATGGGTGCATGGTGATTTGAGATACAATGCTGGAGTTGTTTTCTGCTATTCGTGGGTGTAGGGCCTTGAAGTTTATGAGCCAGTATCCATGGACTTCATCGGGACGGTGGGGCTTTCCAGTCTGGCATTTTCTTTAGTTGGTGTCTGACTGTGTCTGTCGTGATGTCAGTGATCTTTGTTTTATTCTACCTGTTTCTTCTTTCTTGACTTCCTGGAGCCATGTTGCATGTGTTTGTGTGTATACCGGATTGCTCCATATGTTTTCCCAGAGTCTCTTACTTGGTTCGCTTCAGGAATTTCTTGGTGGTTGTTTTCCCCTCTTAGTTGGCTGTATAGTCTTTTCTGGTTTAGTTCCGAATAGTTTGTTCTAGTTGGTATCCCCTTATTCCTGTTCATGTACCGTTGGATCTTATGTGCTTTGGCCTTAAGCCTCGTGTTTTACATCTTCTATTGTTGTTTGAGTCCCCTCTCTTGTACTTTGTATTTCTCGTTGAGTTCCTCTCTTGTTTTCTTGCTTCTTAGCCTTTCTTCTGCCATCTCTTTCAGTTTACTCAAGTCGGATCATCATCACCATGATTTGCTTTTCCAGGCGCCTTTTCCAAGGAGGTTGCCTTTTTTTGGTTTCTGTTGGGTTGGTTGTGCTGGTGGTGATGGCGTTCGTATCTCCATCAGTTCTGCTACTAATCTTGTTCCTGCATATGCCAAGTTATTTGTTTCTGTGACACTGGTGGTGTGTATTATTCCCATTATTTCATTGACCTCACTTGTTTCTCCCTTAATTTCTTGGCGTTGTAGGCTTTCATGGAGGGGATCTTTGTTCTCTCTGTATCTGGTTCCATCCATTGTCTAATCTTTTTCTACCATCCGTCCTCTCTGTTACTTCGTGCGGTGTTTCTTCGTGTGTCGTCTTATGTGGCATCGTCTCTCAGTTCGTCTTCGTGTAATTCGTTGTCGTATGACATTTCCTTTCCAGTTCTTCCCTTTCTGTTGGGGAGGGAGATGCCAGTTCTTTTTCTTTATGTTTCTTACTTGGTCTGCCAGCCCTCCCCTGTTCTGTTTGGGGGGATGTTATTCCTTTCATTCCAGATGTTGACCAACCTTCTTCTATATCCTCTCTCTCCGTCGGGTTGCTTCTGATGTATCATCTCCATATTTCCTTATTTTCTTCTCTTGTCCATTTCTTCCGGTTTGGGTTTGCTTCTGTAGCTCCAATCTCAGGCTGTTGGTACTGTCGTTGTGGTGGTCAGTGCTGGATGAACGACCTCCAAGTACCTGACCGTCTTACCCTTCAATGGGTTGAATACCATGGCTGCCGGACGAAGCTCCTCTGTTGCCAGAGGTTCCATTTACGTCGTTGTCGTTTATTCCTTCATTTCTTTCCATCATTGCTGAGTTTTGTTATTTAACCCATAGCTGGCCGACCCTACCCCATCAGGGATAGGTACTCATTTACAGCTGAGTAGACTGAGGAAAATTATGGTAAAGATCCTTTCCCACGGCGCCACATTATTATTATTATTATTATTATTATTATTATTATTATTATTATTATTATTAGTTATCACGACGGTTAGATAATTAGTTTACTTCCGAGGCGAAAATTTTAACTGTATGTGTTCCCAGTAACACGAGTCCTAAATATTTTTAATACTTGATAAATATGTAATGTTAGAACTCATTCTTAGGAAAGTTTTACTTAAAGGCTCAAAATCCACTTAAACATATTCATAGTCGGAGAACTCGAAATGCAACGATTAACTGCTGATTTACATAAGGAAATGACTAGTGCTAAGTCCTGAAAGTTCGTAACGTTCCAAGATAATGGAATGTTTAACAAAGTAAATTGCAATGTGGTTTGAGCAAAGAGGGTTTACAGTAAGACTGTAATAGTCTTGCTGTATCCTATTACGTTTATCGTACACGAGCTACATCTGAGTAGGTTCTATGACTTTAAAAATGGAAGTTATTTTGAAACATAATAAAGGATATCAACATGATCAGTGGTCTTAGTAATTGTTGAACCTATCTGCAAGATTCATAATAACAAGAATATAACCGAGTTGGAAGTGTCTAGGCTCCATGAGTTTAGAAATGGAAGTTATTCTGGAACAGAATAAAGGATATCAACATGATCAGTGGTCTTAGTCACTGTTGAACCTATCTGCAAGATTCATAATAATGAGACCTTTCTTTATTTCTTCTCTCTTTCAGGTATTCTGTCATCTACTTACTTTTCTTTTCTAAGGGATAGGATGCATTACCATAATATTACAGCAGACATAAATAAGAGACTGTACTTATTAAAAGCTGCACCCTACTTACATCTGTTTAGTTCAGCAAAGTACAATCTTCTTAATTTGAATAATCAGAAACTAGTTCTCTGTTTTGAAGTCCACATTTTCTTTATCAGTTAAGTGATTTATATGCAAACGCACCAATAGATATTAAACTGGATCAATATCTCAGAAGTTTCGTTATTTTGTAAAGCAGCTTGAACAACCTCAAAGTCGGGTATATAGAGGTGTTTTCTGCAAAGCTGTTTTTACACACCTGTGATTAAAAAAAAAAAAAAATAATTAATTTAAGTACTCTAAATTATCAAAGAAAATATTTTGGTTTCAATATCTGCATATCTGAAGTATTTTATTCTTCAGAGATATAATGAATGAAAAAACCAATGCTAGGCATTATAATGACAGTATAGAATAAGGATGCTTTTATCTGTTGAGGAGAGAAATCACGTATTCAGGAAAGAAGAAATAAAGCAATAATTGCAAATTCTGCTAAAATTTAGAACAAAAATGTTTCAAATGCTTCAGAACCATAAGAAAATGAAACGAATATTTAGAGAAATGAACCAGAACACAAAAATGGCTTGTAAATAATAAAAGATAAAACAAACTTTCATAATTAGCAAATGCGATTTAATGAGGACGAGAGAGAGAGAGAGAGAGAGAGAGAGAGAGAGAGAGAGAGAGAGAGAGAGAGAGAGAGAGAGAAACAGTATTCCAGATGGGGAGAGCGTTCTAGAGATATAAAAATCAATGGTTCGAGAAGTTTTTCGTTTAAGTAAAGATGGCTTATTATTTAGCTAGAGTCTTACATAAGTAATCTTTTTTCATAATCTTTTAAAGTGGTTTTAGAATGAAGGATAAAATGCGTATTTTGAAGAAAACTATACATCAGTAATACCACCAGAAGACAATAATTAATATTTTATCGAAACAAAAACCTTTGACAGAAACGATATTAGAATCTGTAACCAAAAATAGAGCTCTTATTAGTAAGGTTTAATATTCATTAAATAAATCAGTGGATCCCAAACTGCGGACCATGAACCCCCCTGGGCGACCATGTAGTCGAAGATTGCAGGGGTCCATAATCTGAAGATATGTACATATAAACCCATGGATTTTATACATGGGTTTTGCTTAGCGGTGGGCCTTGGACAAGTATCCTGTATGAAAATGAGTAACGACCAGAAAAAATTTGTGAACCACTGAAATAGATGATTCGTGTTTATAAGATGAAGTGAAATTAAAGAAAACTATAATTACAGTAAAGAAGCAATATTTGGATAATAACAGTTAAAAAAAAAGCACGTCTCTAAATTTCCTTCAACAAGCTTCACCTTCACTGGTAAGATTCTTCCAATCTGATTGGAATAGGAATTGAAATATAAACCTTAGGCTAAAAGGCCAAGCGGTGGGACCCATGAGGTTATTCGGCGCTGAAACTGAAATTGAGAGTAAAAGTGGTTTCAAAGGTATAACAGGAGGAAAACCTCAAAGCAGTTGCACTATGGAACAATTGTTAGGAGAGGGTGGTAAGAGTCAAATGGAAGAAGGTACAGTAAAAGGAATGAAAAGGGGCTGCAAAGTACCTTGAGTAACGCCTACAGTGAATCGTGTGAGGTGTACTGATGGCACTAACGCCCTCTACGGAGTTCGTCGCTTCCAGGTATTTGCAAGTTGCACAATGTAGCCACGACGCCTCATTCCCTCTCTTGCAACATCTGGGTTCCTTCTTTCTTGCCTCTGAATATTTTCAGTCTCTTTAGCCAAGCGCTTCCTAACGAACACGGGGTTCGCTCGACTGTCAAATCTCTTCTTCTTCGTCTCCTTTTACACAGATTATTTTTCAGACAGACCTTTTGTTACCTTACTCGCTTTGAATAGAAAATTCACTCATTAGCTTATCCACGCGCTTAGGGAAACAAACATTTGCTCTACTTTTCTCTCTCCAGTTCTTAAAACTTCTGCTCTGTTTTCATCTCTAGTCTTTAATGAACTTTTCCCTCATTACTATGCAAGGTGTAAGGTAAGGTGACCATAACACCACCCCTCGTCAGCTATTTGATCACAGCGTCCATGACAACATAGAACAGCAAATTATTTCAAAGTTCATCTTTTCTTTTGTGTTCCATTCCTCTTTTGTCATCAGTGACACATATATCTTTAAGCTTCACTTCTGCATCTAAGTTCAGATTTCGCTGGGGACATTCACACCTCTCGAATTTCAACGATTTGATTTTTACTGCCCCCAAATAAAGTACTTTTTCAAACTAATTAAAAGTCTTCTTTTAGATTAATATACTGCTCTACATTGATCTCGAAATTAAATATCCTTTAAACTTTTCATATAACCTTACGTTTTACGTAAAACCATTTAATGATCTGGTTTTATCAGTCTTTGATTTTGTGTAAGTGTCAAATTCTCTCTCGTAGATACTCAAACTTGTAATTCAGGAATTGAAGTTTTCATTCGTAACAAACTTTGCCTTTTGGTCCTTACTGATATTTGCTCTTCTTTCCGAATGTTTTAGGTCATAAACACTTATGTTCTCCTACGATGCCGCCTGAATTCATTAAACTTGGTAACTAATAATCCCCAATGATGTTAGTGTAATTATATATTAAAATTACATATAAAAAGAGTTTTCTCCATCTCCGAGGAAGAGAATCGAGTAGGTTCTCAAAGCTCTCGCTTCATGTATATTTTTAATTTTATATTTACACTAATATCATTGTGAACTTCTTCGTTACTATAGTGAGTCATGCGATTACGAGATTTATATAATCCATATGCTGATCACACTTTCATGTTGTGAAACTTACGCATAGTCCTGACATTTGCAGCTGCATAGTGCACTAATATAATCCTCTAGCATTTTTTCTCATTTTTATTTTTGCCAGCCAGTCCTTGCATTTGTGGTCATGCCATTTACCCACTTTCTCTTAATTAATTTCATATTTATTTTAATCACTTGATCATCTAATATGTTCCAGGATTTCCTAAACTTGCATCTCACGTGTCCCTTACGTTTATATTTTTCATTTTCAAGAATTCTATCTATTTATTTGTGGACTCATTTAATAATCAATTATCAATTAATTATTAATTAAGATTTTTTTCTGGCAACTGGTCTCTCTTTCTATATCTCCTACTATTTTCTGTTACTTCTTTCAGATAAACACCGTATTATTCTTTGGAAGTTGAATTTCAAATCAGTGAACCCCTGTGGTCTTGTTCCATAGGGTTCATCTTCTAATAATAATAATAATAATAATAATAATAATAATAATAATAATAATAATAATAATAATAATAATAATAATAATAATAATAATAATAATAATAAGACGGTCAGGTACTTGGAGGTCGTCATCCAGCAAAACTGATCACCACAACGACAGTAATCAACAACAGCCTGAGATTTGGAGCTACAGAAGCAAAAAAGGAAGAAATGGACAGAGAAGAAAAAATAAGGAAATATGGAGATGCTACATCAGAAGCAACCCAACGGAGAGAGGATATAGAAGAAGATTGGTCAACATCTGGAATGAGAGGAATAACACCCCAAACAGAGCAGAGGCTGGCAGACCAGTAAGGAACAATAAAGAAAAAACAACTGGCTCTCCCCAACAGAAAGAGAAGAACTGGAAAGGGAAAATATCACACGACAACGAATTACACGAAGACGAAACTGAGAGACGATGCCACAGAAGACGACAGGGAGGATGAGGTATCAAACAACGACACACGAAGAAACACCGACGAAGTACGAGAGAGGGACGGAAGGGTAATGGGTAGAAAAGATTAGACAATGATGGAGCCAGATACAGAGAGAACAAAGATCCCCTCCATGAAAGCCTGCAACACCAAGAAATTAATTGGGAGAAAAAAAGTGAGGTCAATGAAATAATGGGCATAATACACACCACCAGTATCACAGAAACAAATAACTTGGTATATGCAGGAGCAAGATTAGTAGCAGAACTGATGGGGACACGAACACCAACGCCACACACAACCAACCCAACAGAAACCAAAACAGCAACCTCTTGGAAAAGGCGCCTGGAAAAAGCAATCATGGTGATGAGATCTGACTTGAGTAAACTGAAAGAGATGGCAGAAAAAAAGTCTAAGAAGCAAGGAAAACAAGGGAGGAACTCAACGAGAAATACAAAGTACAAGAGAGGGGGACTAAACAAACACAATAGAAGATGTAAAACAGAGGTTTAAGGCCAAAGCACATAAAGATCCAAACGGTACTTGAACAGGAATAAGGGATACCAACAGAACAAACTATTCGGAACCAACCAGAAAAGACTACACAGCCAACTAAGAGAGGAAGACAACCGACCCAGTAAATTCCTGAAGCTGAACCAAGTAAGTAAGAGACTCTGGGAAAACATATGGGAGAGTAATCCGGTATCACACAACAAACATGCAACATGGCTCCAGGAAGTCAAGAAAAGAAGAAACAGGGAGAATAAAACAAAGATTCACAGAGATCACGACAGGGACACAGTCAGACACCAACTAAAGAAAAATGCCAAACTGGAAAGCCCCAGGTCCCGATGAAGTCCATGGATACTGGCTCAAAAACTTCAAGGCCTACACCCACGAATAGCAGAACAACTCCAGCATTGTATCTCAAATCACCATGCACCCAAATGGATGACCACAGGAAGAGCATCCTTAGTACAAAAAGACAAGAGTAAGGGAAATATAGCCAGTAACTACAGGCCTAATACCTGCCTACCAATAATGTGGAAGTTACTAACAGGTATCATCAGTGAAAGGCTATACAATTACCTAGAGGAGACAAACACCATCCCCACCAACAGAAAGGCTGCAGAAGGAAGTGTAGGGGCACACAAAAGACCAGCTCCTGATAGACAAAATGGTAATGAAGAACAGTAGGAGAAGGAAAACCAACCTAAGCATGGCATGGATAGACTATAAAAAAGCCTTCGACATGATACCACACACATGGCTAATAGAATGCTGAAAATATATGGGGCAGAGGAAAAACACCATCCAGCCTTCCTCAAAAATACAATGCGCAACTGGAATACAATACTTACAAGCTCTGGAATAAGACTAGCAGAGGTTAATATCAGGAGAGGGATCTTCCAGGGCGACTCACTGTCCCCACTACTCTTCGTAGTAGCCATGATTCCCTTGACAAAAGTACTACAGAAGATGGATGACCGGGTACAAACTCAAGAAAAGAGGCAACAGAATCAACCATCTGATGTTCATGGACGACATCAAGCTGTATGGTAAGAGCATCAAGGAAATAGATACCCCTAATCCAGACTGTAAGGATGTATCTGGGGACATCAGGATGGAGTTTGGAATAGAAAAAAATGTTGCCTTAGTCAACATACAAAAAAGACAAAGTAACGAGAAACTGAAGGGGATAAAGCTACCAGATGGAAGCAAGCAATCAAAACACATAGATGAGACAGGATACAAATACCTGGGAATAATGGAAGGAGGGGATATAAAACACCAAGAGATGAAGGACACGATCAGGAAAGAATATATGCAGAGACTCAAGGCGATACTCAAGTCAAAAATCAATGGAGGAAAATATGATAAAAGCCATAAACACATGGGCAGTGCCAGTAATCAGATACAGCGCAGGAATAGTGGAATGGACGAAGGCAGAAACACTCCGCAGCATAGTATCAGAAAACCAGGAAAACATATGACAATACACAAAGCACTACACCCAAGAGCAAATACGGACAGACTCTACATAACACGAAAGGAAGGAGGGAGAGGACTACTAAGCATAGAGGACTGCGTCAACACCGAGAACAGAGCACTGGGCCAATATCTGAAAAACCAGTGAAGACGAGTGGCTAAAGAGTTCATGGGAAGAAGGACTACAATAAAAGTAGACGAAGACCCACAAATATACAGAGACGGGAGAATGACAGACAGAACAGAGGACTGGCACAACAAACCAATGCACGGACAATACATGAGACAGACTAAAGAAACTAGCCAGTGATGACACATGGCAATGGCTACAGATGGGAGAGCTAAAGAAGGAAAACCGAAGGAATGATAACAGCGGCACAAGATCAGGCCCTAAAGAACCAGATATGTTCAAAGAACGATAGACGGAAATAACATCTCTCCCATATGTAGGAAGTGCAATACGAAAAATGAAACCATAAACCACATAGCAAGCGAATGCCCAGCACTTGCACAGAACCAGTACAAAAAAGAGGCATGATTCAGTGGCAAAAGCCCTCCACTGGAGCCTGTGCAAGAAACATCAGCTACCTTGCAGTAATAAGTGGGTACGAGCACCAACCTGAGGGAGTGATAGAAAACGATCACGCAAAGATCCTCTGGGACTATGGTATCAGGACGGATAGGGTGATACGTGCAAACAGACCAGACGTGACGTTGATTGACAAAGTCAAGAAGAAAGTATCACTCATTGATGTCGCAATACCATGGGACACCAGAGTTGAAGAGAAAGAGAGGGAAAAAATGGATAAGTATCAAGATCTGAAAATAGAAATAAGAAGGATATGGGATATGCCATGGAAATTGTACCCATAATCATAGGAGCACTAGGCACGATCCCAAGATCCCTGAAAAGGAATCTAGAAAAACTAGAGCTGAAGTAGTTTCCGGGCCTCATGCAGAGAGAGTGATCCTAGAAACGGCACACACAGTAAGAAAAGTTGATGGACTCCTAAGGAGGCAGGATGCAACCCGGAAACCCACAACTATAAATACCACCCAGTCGAATTGGAGGACTGTGATAGAGCAAAAAAAAAAAAAAAAAAAAAAAAAAAATAAATAATAGCATTAATAATAGTAGTAGTAGTAGTAGTAGTGGTAGTAGTAGTAGTAGTAGAGAATATCCCACTGAAACGTCAAGTAATATATTAATAATAATAATAATAATAATCTAATAATAATAATAATAATAATAATAATAATAATAATAATAATAATTATAATAATAATAATAATAATAATACTAACATGTATGATGGAAACAGAACTTCTTTCAAACATGTTTTATTGAATATAGTGGGCAGAAATTACAGAATTATTTCAAATAAATTCATAAATAAATTCTGTAAATTCTACCGATATATTAAATGAAAAAATAATATAATAATAATGAGGTTAGAAAGCCCTAATGAAGCGTCAACAAGAAAAAAATAAAAAAAAAATAGAAAGTCCTACAGAAATTTCCAGGTATAATAATAATAATAATAGTAATAATAATAATAATAATAATAATAATAATAATAATAATAATAATAATAATAATAAGTAATAATAATAATAATAATAGCAAGCGAATGCCCAGCACTTGCACAGAACCAGTACAAAAAGAGGCATGATTCAGTGGCAAAAGCCCTCCACTGGAGCCTGTGCAAGAAACATCAGCTACCTTGCAGTAATAATGGGTACGAGCACCAACTTGAGGGAGTGATAGAAAACGATCACGCAAAGATCCTCTGGGACTATGGTATCAGGACGGATAGGGTGATACGTGCAAACAGACCAGACGTGACGTTGATTGACAAAGTCAAGAAGAAAGTATCACTCATTGATGGTCGCCAATACCATGGGACACCAGAGTTGAAGAGAAAGAGAGGGAAAAAAATGGATAAGTATCAAGATCTGAAAATAGAAATAAGAAGGATATGGGATATGCCAGTGGAAATTGTACCCATAATCATAGGAGCACTAGGCACGATCCCAAGATCCCTGAAGAGGAATCTAGAAAAACTAGAGGCTGAAGTAGTTTCCGGGGCCTCATGCAGAAGAGTGTGATCCTAGAAACGGCACACTATAGTAAGAAAAAGTGATGGACTCCTAAGGAGGCAGGATGCAACCCGGAACCCCACACTATAAATACCACCCAGTCGAATTGGAGGACTGTGATAGAGCAAAAAAACAAAAAAAAAAAAAAAAAAAAAATAATAATAATAATAACACAAGAGCTAACGGAACATCTTCCAATTATATACTTAAAATAGATATGATTTCATCTTTCCGGTATAAAGATATGACGAAATAATTTCATATTTCTGGTTTCAAGATTTTATGAAACAGTTTTCCACATTTCCTGCTTAAAGAAATGATGAATATAGTTTTCTATTTCTGGAACACATTTATTACTTCCTCGATCCGTTCACTTCGCCGGCATCGTTAGTTAGTTCCCAGCGGGCCACGTCCCCATCCTCCAATGAGTGGGGATTTGAAAAAAAAAAAGTCAGCATGCAACGCAATATATCTCCTACAAACAACAAGTTGTTTTGCATACGAAATCGTGCGGTTGTTCGAAAGCGGAAATCTCTCCTAATGCTTTCTAATAACGCAGCAGTAATGATGAGAGTTTTTGGCAAATAATTTAATATTCTGATCTATTCTTCAAATGGTAAGAGACCAAAACAAGATTTTTAGTTTGTATTACATAAAAGAAATTCATATAATGATGGGAGGTTTTGGCAAATAATTTAATATTCTGATCTGTTCTTCAAATGGTCCGAGAAACTAATACAAGAATTTTGTATGTAATAAGTAAAAAAATTCTCTTGTTAACGATGGTCTTATATCAAAGCAGGAATTTCTCCTCCTGTTAGTTTGAAAATTCACATTCTTTATCTTGCATCTTGGATATAGTTGCTTTTCAATATCTTGGAAAAAAAAAAAACCTTCATGATTTTTTGTGTATTTGAGAGAAAATTGTGAGGAATATTTGAAGGACAATACCTAAAAAAATCTTAGGAAAGCTTCTTTCATATTTATCAAAGCAACAAAAAAGACAGACTTATTTGTTGTTGGCTTATTACTTTAGCGTAACCTGATTACCTAAAGTTATGAATAAATTGATACATTTTTAAGATATGTCTCTGCGATGAAGAGTTACTATCAAAGATGATCCTTCAGATTTGACATACGGGTTAACGTTAAAGCAATAACCATTAAAAAGAGATAAATTTTTAATTTATTATGCGGTATTTCGTGACCCACTAAGTTTACATAGGCCATATCAGTGTTTCAGAGCCAATACATAGAATTAACTGTTAAAATTCAGGCTAATTGGTAAAAAATCTTATAGACAATGGTAGGTATATGATCTGATTATAATTTGAATACATGATGTTAAATATTATGTTAGCCTTTTGTGGGACAGAAGAGAATCGCTCTTTTTTATATTAAAGATAGATATAAAAGCTATTGT
>NC_061110.1:19449659-19455375 GCF_015104395.2 Macrobrachium nipponense | reverse complement strand
CCTGGTGATAGGGATGGCTTCGAAAAAGGAGAGAGAGAGAGAGACCTTACCTTACCTTACCTTACAGACCTTACAGTTCGTTCGGGTTGCCCCAGGTCCCTCAGTGTGAGGCGCCTCTAATGTCTACCAGAGAGTTGCTAGTACATCTTTCCGGTGATATTTGCATCTTCCAATCTTGGATGGTCTGGGATGCAGTTTAGATATTTGTCGAGCTTATTCTTAAACACATCTACGCTCACTCCTGATATATTCCTCAGATGAGCTGGCAACGCATTGAATAGACGCTGCATTATCGATGCTGGTGCGTAGTGGATTAATGTCCTGTGTGCTTTCCTTATTTTTCCTGGTATAGTTTTGGGCACTATTAATCTACCTCTGCTTGCTCTTTCTGATATTTTTAGTTCCATGATATTTTCTGTTATTCCTTCTACCTGTTTCCATGCCTGAATTATCATGTAGCGTCTTCTTCTCCTTTCTAGACTATATAATTTTAAGGATTGTAGTCTTTCCCAGTAGTCTAGGTCCTTAACTTCTTCTATTCTAGCTGTAAGGACCTTTGTACACTCCTCTATTTGTGCAATATCCTTTTGATAGTGTGGGTACCATATCATATTGCAATATTCAAGTGGACTACGAACATGTTTTTATAAAGCATAATCATATGTTCGGTCTTTTCTTGTTTTGAAGTGCCGTAACAACATTCCATTTTTGCTTTACATGCCAACAGAATTGCTATTTGATCATTGCATAACATGTTCCTATTCATCATCACACCAAGGTCTTTAAACTGCTTCCTTTATTTGTGATTTGTCTCATTATTAGGTCCCCTATATGCATATAGCTTTCCTTCTCTGTCTCCATAATTTATTGATTCAAATTTATCAGAGTTAAATACCATCCTATTTACCTCTGCCCAATCATATACTTTGTTAAGGTCTCTTTGTAGAGCGTTCCTATCTTCATCACAAGTAATTTCTCTACTTATTCTTGTTGTCATCAGCGAAACTACTCACTACCGAATCCTTAACATTACTGTCTATGTCTTCAATCATAATAACAAACAATATTGCAGCTAGCACCGTACCTTGTGGCACACATGATATTACCTTGGTTTCATCCGATTTCTCATCGTTTGCAATAACTATCTGTTTTCTGTTGTGTAAAAATTCTTTTAACCATCTTCCTACTTTATCTACGATATTGTGTTTTCTAATTTTCTTTGCTAATATATTATGGTCTACTTTGTCAAAAGCTTTTGCAAAGTCTAATAACCACATCTGTTTCATTTCCGCTTTTCATATTTTTGAATAGTTCTCACGGTGGGGACTAACAGTTGGGTTTGTGTACTTTTTCCGGGTACGAAACCGTGTTGTCCTATATTAAACAAATTATTTTTATTATTTTAAATGTTTCATAATATTTTTCTTCATTACCCTTTCATACACTTCATATATGTGATGTTAGACTCACAGGCCTATAATACTTGCCTCTAGTCTTGATCCACTTTTGAAAGTAGGGGTGATATATGCTAATTGTTGCTCATCATAAATCTTGCCTGTATCTACACTTTGTCTTAATAATATTGCAAGTGGCTTTGCGATAGAATGAACTACTTTCTTTAACAAAATAGCAGGGACTCCATCCGGCCCTGCAGCAGCTCCATTTTTAATTTCATTAATTGCCTGCACAATATCAGCTTCATTAATTTCTATGTCAGCTAAATATTCACTATTTAGCTGAGAGAGAGAGAGAGAGAGAGAGAGAGAGCTGAATGAGGTAAAACATAAGATAAATTTCAAAAAGGAACGAAACAAAGTACATTACCTTCTCTTGTTTCTTTGAGGGGACGTCAAGCACAAAGGAAATAGGATAACCGGTTATTGGACATTGAATAGGAACATAGAGTGATTCCTGCTCAGTCCTATTGATAACTGATTTCAAAACGTACAACGAACTGATATATTGATATATATATTTTCAGTGCATTAGGATATAAAAGAGCGACTCACAACAGCAAATCGAGTTAATCAAGCCTCTATCTCTCTTAGGAAACAGTTTCTTCTCTTGAAACGCAGGCATAAAGTCACACTGCGTTGGAAAAAACGACGCATTGGACAAAAATAAAAGAATATCATCTTCACGGCGACTATATGCGTGATAATAATGCATAGATACCTCATGGCAAATAAAAGCGAATCGAATTTGGTACAACGGGAACAGCTGATGGAATTGTGGCGTCTCGACAGTTCCAGGCAAGTCGAGTTGGATATCAGGTTGCTTAAAATGAATCTGCAGGTCACGAATAGAGCGAAATGAATGAAAAGTACTATTGATAAAATCGAGGATTTTGCAACGTGTGGTGACGAAGCACCAGCGAGCGAGAATCGGTATATATGATGGTCAGAAAAGATCGTAAACAACTCAGGCAATGAAATTAACAAATGGTAGGCTGGACAAGGCTTATTTTACTCTTAATAGGCAGAAAAATAAACTATTTTGGTTTTTATTATCGTAAAGGATAATTTGTTTTTTAAATTTACTAGCTTATGAAATATAGTTACTCATGTTTTATTGGTTTACATAAATGACTGGATTTCTGTGGGGACAAGACTTGATCTCATTTGTCAATTCTATCATTCTTTTGGTTTTTGTACTGATTTTGTAAATAAAGTACATCTTTATTATTTACAGATGCTATATTTGTGGCTTACTACACTATTACGTAATTGTTGTAATATTGTAATGTGTAATCTGAACGCTACAGAAGGTATGGCGTCTATATCTGTGTCTTTTGCATGGCTTTTGCATGCAGAAGAATAAATATACTTCTATCTAACTATCCTAAAATCATTCAGAATAGTAGAGGAGAAAAATAGAAACTGACAAGTTCAGATACAGATATCTTTTATCATTAACATCACCTCCAGCAAAGGATACTGCACTTGTGTAATTTCACTTATGACATCATTTCTCGGCCTGACTCGTGGAAGATTTATTTCTAAACCTAAAAGTTTTTTCTTTTTATAATTTCAATGTCATACGAGGACTCCTGTCCATTTAACAAAACAGATCGTGGTAAACAAAGTTCTAGTCTTGATTTCGTAAGCAATATCAGCCTATTTGATTTTCAGATTTTCTTCAACCGTTTTTCGTGACCTCTCGGATACATCTTTCTTCTGATATTATTTCTGACCCGTTCATCCTTTTGGCAGGTATCTTCGACCCTTAGCTGCAGCGCTTTTCTTTCCGTTTGCTGTACCTCCGTTCATATTCCCTTTCTTCCATCTCATTTTCTACCCTCTCCTGACAATCGTATAAAAAATTACTTTCAGCGCAGAATGACCTCATATGCCCCAGCGCTTGGCATTTGGCTCAAATTTTAAATTCAAATGCCAACCGGTGGTGAAAAGGAGTGAAAATATGGCACTGAATTAATCACATAATGTCCAGTAAATCAGTACACACACACACACACACACACACACACATATATATATATATATATATATATATATATATATATATATATATACATATACACACACACACACACACGCACACACACACACACACACACACACATATATATATATATATATATATATATATATATATATATATATATATATATATATATATATATATATACCCGAGACACGTATTTACGGACTGCCAGTAACATCAGAAAGACAAGCAAGCAGACGGGTGGGGGCGGGGGCGGGGTGGGATCAATCATTCAAATGTCGGTGGCAGCAGAATACGTTATTTACAAAGGACAGTTTTTCTGGTTTTCAGCTTTCATTTGAGAGAGAGAGAGAGAGAGAGAGAGAGAGAGAGAGAGAGAGCCTCACAATGACACTCCAAATTCAACCAGACACAAAACTGCCATTCTATTAACTTGAGGGGATATAGCGAGTTGACGAGTGAGAGAGATAGAGAGAGAGAGAGAGAGAGAGAGAGAGAGTCAGTACAACTAAATGCATTTGGGAGTCGGGAAATCTCCCTACTACTTTTAACCGTAACTTCCCTTTTGACAAATTAAGGCGTTTAATTCAATTGCATTCATTGAAGCGAATGTTCTTTGTTCTGCCGAGCCGACGATGCCAAAGGAGGTTTGTAGAAAATCCCGCGTAAATCTTATGACAAAGTGTTTATTGATCAGGGGGGAAAATTCGTTGGAAAAAGGGGACTGTCAACATAAAAAACGAGTATTAGATAATGTCTACATACAGTTGCATTTTTTTTTATTCATGTTTAATAAAAAGAAACCTCTTGTATTACATTTAGAGAAAAGAATCGACTTGCATTTGACGTTCACAGAAGAGGCTCGCATTGCATTTGACGTTGAATAAAAAGAATAGTCTTGCATTACGTTTAGAGAAAAGGATCGACTTGCATTTGATATTTAGGGAAAAGTATCGATTTGCATTTGACGGTTAGGGAAAAGTAACGATTTGCATTTTACGTTTAGGGAAAAGGATCGACTTGCATTTGACGTTTAGGGAAAAGTATCGATTTGCATTTTACGTTTAGGGAAAAGAATCGACTTGCATCTTACGTTTAAGGAAAAGGATCGACTTGCATTTTACGTTTAGGGAAAAGTATCGATTTGCATTTTCCGTTTAGGTAAAGGATCGACTTGCATTTTACGTTTAGGGAAAAGTATCGATTTGCATTTTACGTTTAGGGAAAAGGATCGACTTGCATTTTACGTTTAGGGAAAAGAATCTACCTGTCAATTTACGTTTAGGTAAAAGGGTCGACTTGCATTTTACGTTTAGGTAAAAGGATCGACTTGCATTTTCCGTTTAGGGAAAAGTATCGATTTGCATTTTACGTTTAGGGAAAATGATCGACTTGCATTTTACGTTTAGGGAAAAGAATCGACTTGCATTTTACGTTTAGGTAAAAGGATCGACTTGCATTTTACGTTTAGGGAAAAGGACCGACTTGCCTTTTACGTTTAGGTAAAAGGATCGACTTGCATTTTACTACATTTTACGTTTAGGGAAAAGGATCGACTTGCATTATACGTTTATGGAAAAGTATCGATTTGCATTTTCCGTTTAGGGAAAAGAATCGATTTGCATTTTACGTTTAGGTAAAAGTATGAACTTGCATTTTACGTTTAGGGAAAAGGGTCGACTTGCATTTTACGTTTAGGGAAAAGAATCGACTTGCATTTTATGTTTAGGTAAAAGGATCGACTTGCATTTTACGTTTAGGTAAAAGGATCGACTTGCATTTTACGTTTAGGGAAAAGAATCGACTTGCATTTTACGTTTAGGTAAAAGGATCGACTTGCATTTTACGTTTAGGTAAAAGGATCGACTTGCATTTTACGTTTAGGTAAAAGGATCTACTTGCATTTTACGTTTAGGTAAAAGGATCGACTTGCATTTTACGTTTAGGTAAAAGGATCGACTTGCATTTTACGTTTCGGGAAAAGGATCGACTTGCATTTTACGTTTAGGGAAAAGAATCGACTTGCATTTTACGTTTAGGTAAAAGGATCGACTTGCATTTTACGTTTAGGTAAAAGGATCGACTTGCATTTTACGTTTCGGGAAAAGGATCAATTTGCATTTTACGTTTAGGGAAAAGAATCTACTTGCATTTTACCTTTCGGTAAAAGTATCGATTTTCATTTTACGTTTAGGGAAAAGAATCGACTTGCATTTTATGTTTCGGGAAAAGGATCGACTTGCATTTTACG
>NC_061110.1:19404659-19439659 GCF_015104395.2 Macrobrachium nipponense | reverse complement strand
TATAGAGTCTCCCAGTCGGCGAAGATAACAATTCTCGGTGCATCATCAGTCTGTGAACAATAAAAGTAAATACATTATAAAAAGGAATTCACGAAATTACAAGGTAATTAAAAATTAATGGTTTAAAAAAGAAAGCAGAATTTGTAAGTTAAAAATACTTTAAAACACTGTTTTAGAATTTTTAACTTTTAACTTCTGCTTTTCTTTTTAAACCATTAATTTTTAATTACGTTGTAACTTCGTGAATTCCTTTTTATAATGTATTTACTTTTATTGTTTACAGACTGATGATGCACCGAGAATTGTGTGCGAAATGTTTTTAATAAAGTATGGCCTTCTACTGATGTATTGTGGTACCCCCTGAAGGTATTGTTATATATATATATATATATATATATATATATATATATATATACTATATATATATATAAGATATATATATATAGATATATAGATATATAGATATATATATATATATATATATATATATATATATATATATGTACATATATATATATTATATATATATATATATATATATACATATATGTATATATATATCTATATATCTATATATATATATATATATATATATATATATATATATATATAGATATATATACATATATTGTATATATATATCTATATATCTATCTATATATATATATATATATATATATATATACCATATATGTATATATATCTATATATATATATATATATATATATATATATATATATATATATATATATATATATATATATATATATATATATACATCGAGCTACAAATGTCCTTTAATATCTATTTCACTCTACCTCGGAATTGATAATTTTCATATAAGTTAACCGAAGGGAAATTTTCTAGTCGGTAAGAAATTTGTCGGCTCACAGGCGCGAACCATCAAACCCAACAAAAAATTCCCCTTCGGTTAACATATATGAATATATGTTAATTTCGAGGGAAAGTGAATTCGATATGGAAGGACATTTGTAGCTCGATGTATGTATATGAATCACCGTAATGTGATATGATTCATATATATTGGAATGGGAATATGGGACTTAGGCCAAAGGCCAAGCGTTGGGACCTATGAGGTATTCAACACAGAAAGGGATATTGAGAGGGAAAAAAGGTCTTAGAGGTGTTATAGGAGGAAAACCTCTCGGTTGCACTATGAAAAAAAAGTAAACAAAGGTATAGCATAAGTAAACAAAGGTATAGCATAAGTAAACAAAGGTATAGCATAAAAAAGAAAGCGGTTGCTGCAGTGACATTACAGAATGCCTACAGTGCACCGCGTGGGATACACTGATGACGCTTCTATGGATTTCATCAAGAGAGGACCATACCGCGAGCCTTCCAAATGCTAATATATATATATATATATATATATATATATATATATATATATATATATATATATATATATATATGTTTTTGTGTGTGTGACTGAATGTATATGTACATATATATGTATATAAATATATATATATTATATACACACACCACACACACACACAAATATATATTATATATATATATATATATACATATATATATATATATATATATATATATATATATATATATATATATATATATACTATATATAACGTGTGAGAGAGAGAGAGAGAGAGAGAGAGAGAGAGAGAGAGAGAGAGAGAGAAAAGTCAATTAAAGCCACCTGTTAATCAGGAAATCTCAACACCTTCTTAAGGACACGAACCGCAGCCCAAATAAACAAATGAAAAGCAAAATTAATCTTGTTTACCAACTTAAACTCTTTAATTTGAAAATTCAAGAAACCAATTAAAACGCCGTTTGAATGAATAAAAAAGAAGATATATAGGGAAAGGTCTCTAGAGGGGAGAGAGGACTGCAAATCGGCTTTGGGAGGGATCAAGGGGGAAAAATATGGTTAAGGAATATATCTAAGGGAAACCGGACCAGAGATCTTATTCCTTCCCCTTCAAATGACAATGGGGATTAGGTTCCAGAGAGGGAGCGAATAATTGAATGTATTAGAGGAATAGAACGAAAAATGAATTTGAGGTGTGTACACGCGCGCGCACACACACACACTTACCGTACAATATATATATATATATATATATATATATTATATATATATATATATATATATATATATATATATGTGTGTGTGTGTGTGTGTGTGTGTGTGTGTGTGTGCGCGCGCGTCAATCATACACACCTCTATAGTATATATATATATATATATATATATATATATATATATATATATATATATATATATATATATATATATATATATGTAGATAAATTGCTTCTGTTAACACAAGATACGTCTCAAGTATAAAAGGCCAATTAAAACACTGCTTTAAAGCTAAGGACTACAGTTCGCTAGACACACTTCCACCCTTATCAAGCAGTGAATGACAGAAGGAGTTTCATTAGCGAAATATATAGTGGCAGATATACCCTTAGCTGATGCCAGGGGTCAACGCTAAGCCGACGTTGGTTCTGTTAATTGACTTAATCCGCTTCATCGTTGCCTTAAGGAAGGGATCGTCTATCTGGTCAGATTTCTGTGTAGGGTCAGACCTCAGTTTCGTATAAGTATCAGTATCATTTAGCAATGTCATTATTTTACTTTTATAGTCACTTTATTCATTATTACCACTGCATTATATAAGTAAAATAATGACATTGCTAAATGATACTGATACTTATACGAAACTGAAGGTCTGACCCTACACAGACAGTGAACTCCCATTTTAATAAACAAATTAAATCCATTTTGAAGGGCTTGGACCATTTAATTAAACAGTTTACACCGCAATGCGCCTCCCTACCTTATATTTATGGTTTAGTCAAGACACATAAAATCAATAACCCTATCAGACCAATCATTAGTTCAGTGGGCTCAGTTACGTATAATTTATCTAAATGGCTTGTAAAAATTCTTACTCCTTTGGTAGGAAACATTTCTAACACGAATGTTAAAAACAATGTTGATTTTATAAACAAATTGAATAGTTAAATTGAATTTTGATTTTAATATGGTTAGTTTTTTGATGTTGTCTCTTTATTTACAAAAGTGCCTGTAGATGACTTACTTGAATATTTGGAGGAGGAATTAGAACGTCATGACATTCCCTTAAGTGTGGCAAACCTCATTAGTCTCATAAGGTTATGTATCAAAGATAGTAAATTTTGTTTTAATGGGGAATTTTTTGTACAAAAGTTTGGCATGGCTATGGGTAATCCCTTATCTCCGTCCTTAGCATATTTACATGGAATTTTGAGACAAAACTTCTACCAAGAATTTTGCCCCAAAAAGTTATTTGGTTAGATATGTGGATGATATCTTCTGTATTTGGCCAGTTCACGAAAATCTCCAGGAATTCCTTAATAATCTCAATAATTTAGTCCCTTCTATAAAATTTACCGTAGAGGAAGCAAGAAATTGTAATTTGAATTTTCTTGATGTAACTGTCCATAGAAATGATAGAAATTTCACCATTTCAGTCTTTCGAAAATCAACTAACATTGCCTCTTTTGTTCATTACTACTCCAATCACCATTCTCTGTTTTTTTCTGGGATGTTTCTAAGGGCTTTACGTGTCTGTATCCTGCAGTTTATTGACGCTGAAATTAAAACTATTTATGATATTGCAATGAAACTTAAATACCCAAGGACTTTTGTAGATGTGGCATGGAAAAGAACTAGAAAAACATTTTATTCAACTAATGACAAACTTGAATTTAGTAAGAATAACATTCTAAAATTACCCTATGACGAAAGGTTTTTAGATATTCCTAGGATTTTAAAGCTTTTTAACATAAATGTTGTTTTCAGTAATATTGACGTCAAGACTTTAATAATAAAAAAATTCTCCTAAAGATCTTCCAAGCAGCATATATGAAATTCCTTGCAAAAAGTGTGATAAAGTCTATAACGGACAAACCGGTAAATCTCTTTCACAACGTCTCAAACAGCATCAGTATTCTGTGAGAACTGGGCAAATATCGAATGCATTATTCGTACATATGAGAGATTTAGACCATCCTATTAACTGGAGTCAAGCAAGAGCCTTAATCCCATGTAATGACACAGTTAAAAGGAATATCATTGAATCTTGTTTTATCAAGTCAAATAATAGAAATTTTTTAATTTTAAGTCTTGGTTTATTTAAACTTGATGCTTTCATAATGAAAAAAGTTGTAGATAGATATAAGCAACAAAATTAATATATTCAGTTTGTACATGGTTTGGACTGTAAAAAAACTTTGTAATTTCGGTTAGGGTCAATCTGTTTAGGTTTGTGACTGTGTGATATCTGATAATCCTGGACTATCTCTTTTAATTTTTACCCTTTTGACAATTAACTATCTGGTATTCTTGATCTTGTGTTGTACCTGAGACCTTTCTCTCCAATTGTACTTCATTAACTCCTTGACAATGTCTGAGTAAAGACGAAAGCGCTTGGATTTCTGACTATCATTTTCCTGTGGAATTCGCTTATATAGTATATATATATATATATATATATTATATAGTTATATATATATATATATATAGTATATATATATATAATATATATATATATATATATATATGCTAAAAAAATCACAGTAGATGTACGTGACTTCATAAATAAGCGAATTCCACAGGAAAAGGATAGTCAGAAATCCAAGCGCTTTCGTCTTTACTCAGACATTGTCAAGGAGTTAATGAAGTACAATTGGAGAGAAAGGTCTCAGGTACAACACAAGATCAAGAATACCAGATGGTTAATTGTCAAAAGGGTAAAAATTAAAAGAGATAATCCAGGATTATCGGATATCACACGGTCACAAACCTAAACAGATTGACCCTAACCGAAATTACAGTTTCTTTACAGTCCAAAACATGTAAAAACTGATTATATTAATTTTGTTGCTTATATTTATCTACAACTTTTTTCATTATGAAAGCATCAAGTTTAAATAAACCAAGATTTAAATTTAGAACATTGCTATTATTTGACTTAATGAAACAAGATTCAATGATATTCCTTTTAACTGTGTCATTACATGGGATTAAGGCTCTTGCTTGACTCCAGTTAATAGGAGGGTCTAAATCTCTCATATGTACGAATAATGCATTCGATATTTGTCCAGTCCTCACAGAATATTGATGTTGTTTGAGACGTTGTGAAAGAGATTTACCGGTTTGTCCGTAATAGACTTTATCATACTTTTTGCAAGGAATTTCATATATGCAGCCTGGAAGATCTTTAGGAGAATTTTTGATTACTAAACTCTTGACATTAATATTACTGAAAACAACATTTATGTTAAAAAGCTTTAAAATTCTAGGAATATCCCTATGATGAAAGGTTTTTAGATTCATAATAATGAGACCTTTCTTTATTTCTTCTCTCTTTCAGGTATTCTGTCATCTACTTTTCTATTTTAAGGGATAGGATGAATTTCCATAATATTACAGCAGACATAAATAAGAGACTGTACTTATTAAAAGCTGCACCCTACTTACATCTGTTTAGTTCAGCAAAGTACAATCTTCTTAATTTGAATAATCAAAAACTAGTTCTCTGTTTTGAAGTCCACATTTTCTTTATTAGTTAAGTGAGTTATATGCAAACGCACTAATAGATATTAAGCTGGATGAATTTCTCAGAAGTTTCGTTATTTTGTAAAGCAGCTTAAACAACCTCAAAGTCGGTTATATAGAGGTGTTTACTGCAAAGCTGTTTTTACACACCTGTGATTTAAAGAAAAAAAAAATTTAAGTACTCTAAATTATCAAAGAAAATATTTTGGTTTCAATATTTGCATATCTGAAGTGTTTTATTCTTCAGAGATATAACGAATGAAAAAACCAATGCTAGGCATTATAATGACAGTTTAGAACAATGATGCTCTTATCTGTTGAGGAGAGAAATCACGTATTCAGGAAAGAAGAAATAAAGCAATAATTGCAAATTCTGCTAAAATTTAGAACAAAAATGTTTCAAAAGCTTCAGAACCATAAGAAAATAAATCGAATATTTAGAGCAATGAACTTGAACACAAAAATGGCTCGTAAATGATAAAAGATAAAACATACTTTCATAATTAGCAAATGCGATTTAATGAGGACGAGAGAGAGAGAGAGAGAGAGAGAGAGAGAGAGAGAGAGAGAGAGAAACAGTATTCCAGATGGGGAGAGCGTTCTAGAGATATAAAAATCAATGGTTCAAGAAGTTTTTCGTTTAAGTAAAGATGGCTTATTATTTAGCTGGAGTCTTACATAAGTAATTTTTTTTCATAAACTTTTAAAGTGGTTTTAGAATGAAGGAGAAAATGCGTATTTTGAAGAAAACTCTACATCAGTATTACCATCAGAAGACAATAATTAACATTTTATCGAAACACAAAAACCTTTGAAAGAAACGATATTTAGAATCTGCAACCAAAAATAGAGCTTTTATTAGTAAGGTTTAATATTCATTAAATAAATCAGTGCATCCCAAACTGGGCACCATGGTATCCCTGGGCGACCATGTAGACGAAGATTGCAGGGGTCCATAATCTGAAGATATGTACATATAAACCCATGGATTTTATACATGTGTTTTGCTTAGCGGTGGGCCATGGGCAAGTATCCTGTATGAAAATGGGTAACGACCAGAAAAAATTTGGGAACCCCTGAAATAGATGATTCGTGTTTATAAGATGAAGTGAAATTAAAGCTAAATGTGTTTTAGTTATAGTTATTAGAATTAAATGAAAACTATAATCACAGTAAAGAAGCAATATCTGGATAATAACAGTTAAAAAAAAGCACGTCTCTAAATTTCCTTCAACAAGCTTCACCTTCACGTGTAAAGTTCTTCCATTCTGACTGGAATAGGAATTGAAATATAAACTTTAGGCTAAAGGCCAAGCGGTGGGACCTATGAGGTTATTCGGCGCTGAAACTGAAATTGAGAGTAAAAGTGGTTTCAAAGGTATAACAGGAGGAAAACCTCAAAGCAGTTGCGCTATGGAACAATTGTTAGGAGAGGGTGGTAAGAGCCAAATGGAAGAAAGAGAATATGATCGGAGGTGCAGTAAAAGGAATGAAAGGGGCTGCAAAGGACCTTGAGTAACGCCTACAGTGCATCGTGTGAGGTGTACTGATGGCACTAACCCCCTCTACGGAGTTCGTCGCTTCCAGGTATTTGCAAGTTGCACAATGTAGCCACGACGCCTCATTCCCTCTCTTGCAACATCTGTGGTCCTTCCTTCTTTCTTGCCTCTGAATATTTTCAGTCTCTTTAGCCAAGCGCTTCCTAACGAACACGGGGTTCGGTCGACTGTCAAATCTCTTCTTCTTCGTCTCCTTTTACACAGATTATTTTTCAGACAGACCTTTTGTTACCTTACTCGCTTTGAATAGAAAATTCACTCATTAGCTTATCCACGCGCTTAGGGAAACAAACATTTGCTCTACTTTTCTCTCTCCAGTTCTTAAAACTTCTGCTCTGTTTTCATCTCTAGTCTTTAATGAACTTTTCCCTCATTACTATGCAAGGTGTAAGGTAAGGTGACCATAAACACCCTCGTCAGCTATTTGATCACACGTCCATGACAACATAGAACAGCAAATTATTTCAAAGTTCATCTTTTCTTTTGTGTTCCATTCCTCTTTTGTCATCAGTGACACATATATCTTTAAGCTTCACTTCTGCATCTAAGTTTAGATTTCGCTGGGGACATTCACACCTCTCGAATTTCAACGATTTGATTTTTACTGCCCCCAAATAAAGTACTTTTTCAAACTATTAAAAGTCAGCTGTTAGATTAATACTATACTGCTCTACATTGATGCTCGAAATTAAATATCCTTTAAACTTTTCATATAACTTTACGTTTTACGTAAAACCATTTAATGATCTTGTTTTATCAGTCTTTGATTTTGTGTAAGTGTCAAATTCTCTCTCGTGGATACTCAAAATTGTAATTCAGGAATTGAAGTTTTCATTCGTAACAAACTTTGCATTTTGGTCCTTACTGATATTTGCTCTTCTTTCCGAATGTTTTAGGTCATAAACACTTATGTTCTCCTACGATGCCGCCTGAATTCATTAAACTTGGTAACTAATAATCCCCAATGATGTCATGTAATATGTATTAAAATTACATATAAAAACAGAGTTTTCTCCATCTCCGAGGAAGAGAATCGAGTAGGTTCTCAAATCTCTCGTTTCATGTATATTTTAAAATTTATATTTACACTAATATCATTGTGAACTTCTTCGTTACTATATTGAGTCATGCGATTACGAGATTTATATAGTCCATATGCTGATCACACTTTCATGTTGCAAAACTTACGCATAGTCCTGACATTTGCAGCTGCATAGTGCACTAATATAATCCTCTAGCATTTTTTCTCATTTTTATTCTTGCCAGCCAGTCCTTGCATTTGTGGTCGTGCCATTTACCCACTTTCTCTTAATTAATTTCATATTTATTTTGATCTCTTGATCATCTAATATGTTCCAGGATTTCCTAAACTTGCATCTCACGTGTCCCTTACGTTTATATTTTTCATTTTTAAGAATTCTATCTATTTATTTGTGGACTCATTTAATAATCAATTATCAATTAATTATTACAATCTTTATTCTGGTCTCTTCTTTCTGCATTTCCTACATTTTCTGTTACTTCTTTCAGATAAACACCGTAATATTCTTTGGAAGTTTGAATTTCAAGTCAGTGAGCCCTTGTGGGCTTGTTCTATAGGGTTCATCTTCTAAATAATAATAATAATAATAATAATAATAATAATAATAATAATAATAATAATAATAATAATAATAATAGCTGTATGGTAACAGCATCAAGGAAATAGATACCCTAATCCAGACTGTAAGGATTGTATCTGGGGATGGAGTTTGGAATAGAAAAATGCGCCATAGTCAACATACAAAAAGGCAAAGTAACGAGAACTGAAGGGATAGAGCTACCAGATGGGAGCAACACAACCACATAGATGAGACAGGATACAAATACATGGAATAATGGAAGGAGGGGTTATAAAACACCAAGAGATGAAGGACACGATGAGGAAAGAATATAATATGCAGAGACTCAAGGCGAATACTCAAGTCAAAACTCAACGCCGGAAATATGATAAAAGCCATAAACACATGGGCAGTGCAGTAATCAGATACAGCGCAGGAATAGTGGGAATGGACGCAAGGCAGAACTCCGCAGCATAGATCAGAAAACCAGGAAACATATGCACAATACACAAAGCACTACACCCAAGAGCAAATACGGACAGACTATACATAACACGAAAGGAAGGAGGGAGAGGACTACTAAGTATAGAGGACTGCGTCACATCGAGAGCAGAGCACTGGGGCATATCTGAAACCAGTGAAGACGAGTGGCTAAAGAGTGCATGAGAAGAAGGACTTATAAAAGTAGACGAAGACCCAGAAATATACAGAGACAGGAGGATGACAAACAGAACAGAGGACTGGCACAACAAACCAATGCACAGACAATACATGAGACAGGGCTGAAGAACTAGCCAGCGATGACACATGGTAATGGCTACAGAGGGGAGAGCTAAAGAAGGAACTGAAGGAATGATAATAGCGGCACAAGATCAGGCCCTAAGAACCAGATATGTTCAAAAGAACGATAGACGGAAATATCATCTCTCCCATATTGTAGGAAATGCATACGAAAAATGAAACCATAATCCACATAGCAAGCGAATGCCCGGCACTTGCACAGAACCAGTGCTAAAAGAGGCATGATTCAGTGGCAAAAGCCCTCCACTGGAGCCTGTGCAAGAAACATCAGCTACCTTGCAGTAATAAGTGGTACGAGCACCAACCTGAGGGAGTGATAGAAAAACGATCAGGCAAAGATCCTCTGGGACTATGGTATCAGAACAGATAGGGTGATACGTGCAAATAGACCAGACGTGGCGTGATGACAAAGTCAAGAAGAAAGTATCACTCATTGATGTCGCAATACCATGGGACACCAGAGTTGAAGAGAAAGAGAGGGAAAAAATGGATAAGTATCAAGATCTGACAATATAAATAAGAAGGATATGGGATATGCCAGTGGAAATTGTACCCATAATCATAGGAGCACTAGGCACGATCCCAAGATCCCTGAAAGGAATCTAGAAAAACTAGAGGCTGAAGTAGCTCCAGGACTCATGCAGAAGAGTGTGATCCTAGAAACTGCGCACATGGTAAGAAAAGTGATGGACTCCCTAAGGAGGCAGGATGCAACCTGGAACCCCACACTATAAATACCACCAGTCGAATTGGAGGACTGTGATAGAGAAAAAAAAAAAAAATAATGATAATGACTTATTGAAAGATATTGCTGCATCAGCTGCATTCAACTTGTAAATAGTGTTCTCTACTTTTCTAATAACAGCTTTCTCTCTGCTACTACAACTGGCGAGTATTGCGCGATATTACTCATCAGGGAGGATTCGATTTCAGGGATAATGCGAACAAATTTATTTTTATTAGTCAAAGTAAATGAACAAAAAATAGATAAAAAATTATAAAGCGAACTAGTGGCCAACGTTTCCTCTCGGTATCATCCGAGCATGATCACGGCAGTGGGTCGGAGCAGACAGTAGAAGCTGTTGTTGTTGCCTGTTGTTGTATTATTAAAGCCACACTTCTTGTTGGCACAGAGGCCTTTTCCTGTTCGGCTGTTTGGCACGGGCATTTCCCTTTTTCGGCCCGTAGGTAGATGCTGTCAGGATATACTCGATATATAGTGGTACGTCAGCAGTGCGGGGTTCGGTTAGTTTCAAGCAGGGGTCACGATCACTGAGTTTTCATTGGCTAGTGGCGGAATGCGTTCCTGCTATTGGTTAGAGGAAGTGTCCTTCAAGACACTTCTCGTCGTTGAAGGTTGCGCTGTTGCAGCCTAGTAAACCGTCGACGGTCATTTACTGTGACAAATAAATGAAATTGTAAGCATTATCCCTGAAACGGACTCCTCCTGATGAGTAATATCTTCGCAATACTCGCCAGTTGTAGTAGCAGAGAGAAAGCTGTTATTAGAAAAATAGAGAAGACTATTTACTAGTTGAATGCAGCTGATGCAGCAATATCTTCCAATAAGACTTGTTTGAAAGAGGTTCTCCTTCCAAAATAATAACAATAATAACACAAGAGCTAACGAAACATCTTCCTCCAATTATATACTTAAAATAGATATGATTTCATCTTTCCGGTATAAAGATATGACAAAATAATTCCATATTTCTGGTATCAAGATTTTATGAAACAGTTTTCACATTTCCTGCTTAAAGAAATGATGAAATATAGTTTTCTATTTCTGGAGCACCATTTATTACTTCCTCGATCCGTTCACTTCGCCGGCATCGTTAGTTAGTTCCCCGCGGGCACGTCCCTCCCCCCCTTCCAATGGGGATTTGAGTCAGCATGCAACGCAATATATCTCCTACAACAACAACAAGTTGTTTTGCATACGAAATCGTGCGGTTGTTCGAAAGCGGAAATCTCTCCTAATAACGCAGCAGTAATGATGAGTTTTTGGCAAATAATTTAATATTCTGATCTATTCTTCAAATGGTAAGAGACCAAAACAAGATTTTTAGTTTGTATTACATAAAAGAAATTCATATGTTAACGATGGGAGTTTTTTGAAAATAATCTAATATTCTGATCTATTCTTCAAATGGTCCGAAACTAAAACAAGAATTTTAGTATGTATTAAGTAAAAAAATTTCTCTTGTTAACGATGGGAGTTTTGACAAATACTCTTATCTATAGATATAATGCTCTTGAATCAAAGCAGGAATTTCTCCTCCTGTTAGTTGAAAATTCACATTCTTTATCTTGCATCTTTGATATAATTGCTTTTCAACATCTTTAACTAAAACGTAATTTTGTCATATATTCTGATCTATTCGTTATAATGGTCTTGAAGCAAAACAAAAATTTGTCTCCCTGTTCAGTGGAAAATTCACATTATTTATCTTGCATCTTGGATATAATTGCTTTTTAATATCTTGGAAAAAACCTTCATGATTTATTGTGTATTTTGAGAGAATATTGTGAGGAATATTTGAAGGACAATACCTAAAAAAATCTTAGGAAAGCTTCTTTCATATTTATCAAAGCAACAAAAAAGACAGACTTATTTATTGTTGGCTTATTACTTTAGCGTAACTTGATCGCCTTAAGTTTATGAATAAATTGATACATTTTTAAGATGTTTTAGGGTTGAAGATTTACCATCAAAGATGATCCTTCAGATTTGACATACGGGTTAACGTTGAAGCAATAACCACTTTTTTAAGAGATAAATTTTTAATTTATTATCGGTATTCCGTGGCCCACTAAGTTATCATAAGCCATATCAGTGTTTTATGAGCCAATGCATTGAATTAACTGTTAATTTTAGGCTAATTGGTAAAAAATCTTTATTTACAATGGTAGGTATATTATCTGATTAATAATTTGAATATATGATGTTAAATATTATGTTAGCCTTTTGTGCGACAGAAGAGAATCGCTCTTTTTAATATTAAAGATGATATAAAAGCTATTGTAAGAGAGATGATAAAGAGATAAGTAATGGAGCTTTAAGTAAATATAGATTCACTAAAGTTTCCATTCCATTGGTTTGTTTGTATGGTGTTTTTACGTTGCATGGAACCAGTGGTTATTCAGCTAACGGGACCAACGGCTTTACGTGACTTCCGAACCACGTCCAGAGTGAACTTCTATCACCAGAAATACACATCTCTGGCCCCTCAATGGAATGCCCGAGAATCGATTCCATTGGACCAACAGAACGACCCCTAAATGAACTACAGTGCATTTTCACTCTGAGCCAGCTGTATGGAACTAAAAAATAAATGAATGAATAAAGATAATATTTAGTCATAGGATTTCCAAAATTTGCCATTTAGGAATTGCAGAGTGAAAATTGAGCTTCAGTAGAATTTCTGTCGGACGAAGAGAGAGAGAGAGAGAGAGAGAGAGAGAGAGAGAGAGAGAGAGAGGGAAGGAGAGAGAGGGAAAAGAGAGAGTAGAGAGAGAGACTTAGAATGACAAAGCTTTCATCCGTTGCTATCTCATTGTGCTACTAGAATTTTAGGTACAAAGACACGAACTTAAAATAGAGCTAATCTGAGTAGTTAGCAAAAAAAAAAAAAAAAAAAAAAAAAAAAAAAGCCGTGTTTAAGATGGGGCCGATACAAACCAGGATTACATATCCACAATAGCTGGATTATCCGCAGTAGACTAAGTAATGAAACGCTTCAGCATTATTGAGATGAATCCAATTTGCTAAAGTGTTTTGTATTTCAGCACACTTGTCATGCGTCCCTTTTGTTAGAGAATATGAGGTTTAGGATTCTGTTAGGGATCAGTTAAAAAAAAAGTTAATTGTGGGAAAAATTTCCTCGACAAGACAATCTGGAAATACTTAGATTTATCTCATAGGATTATGTACCGACATAAATTTTACAAGTAAATGGCACGGAAGTTTCATCGGCGCAATAAAGTTTTTTGTACAGCATAGTATGGTGCTGCATGAAAATGTCAGCCGTGGTCCATAAAACTCTCATCCACGACCCCGTAGTGGCCTGAGTTGTTGGCGCCTATAGCTGTGTCAAACGCACGACCATAGCTAATTTTAACTTTGAAGAAAATAAAAACTACTGCGGCTAGAGGGCTGCAACTTGGTATATTTGATGATTGAAGGGTGGATGATCAACATACCAACTGTCAAACCAAGGTACGAGCGGACTCCGAGCCCATTTGCAACGGTGCCAGATCCTTCTGACCATTTTAATCCACACCTGGTTTGACCTCTTTAATCTATGGGCAGACTAAGATAAAGAGAAAGTGTAGTTTAATTCCCTCGTTAACCCAGATTTGAATGGTCAAAGTAGATAATCCTTTAATTTGGTACTGTCCCTCTAAATTGCTTCCTTCGTTATTACTAATATTTTTTTTTGCCACGTGGTGATGTGAAAGTTGTAATCCCGTAGCCATAGCGAAGAACAAAATCGTCTCTTATAAAAAAAATATAAAAACCAACAAAAATTATTTGATTAGGTATAGAGTATTTGTCTATCATGTGCATTTGGATGTTATTTGTCAGAGAGGTTATCTTACTTTATGAATAGATCGGTTCGCCATTTATTTGTTTTTGGAAGAATTGTGACATGATTTTTTATGAGTAAAAGACAGGAACCTGTTTGAAAATGTTTTTAATTAACTAAGCCTAATAGAATAGAAATCGCCATTATATGTTTTACAATTCATTTCATTTTATTGTATGTCATGTTTAAGCACTTGAAAAGAAAGGACCAAGCCAAATGAATACATGAGTAGCCAAGTTTTTTCACAATATAGGTGGACAGTTTAATCATCATCATAACTATGCTGATTCTTCGTCAGATAAAGTTATATCAATCACAAATGATTCAATAAATTCATTAATGCATACATCATTTTTAATGTCTTCATTTACAATTTTTTCTACATGATTAACAGCTTTTCTCCAATTGTCTGTACTTACAGACGCCAAAGCATCATGCAAAAGTACCTTTAAGTCTTTCATTTTGAAATTATTTTTCGATGCAACATAATTTCTCACCTGAGCCCAGATCAACTCAATTGGGTTATAGTGGCAATGATAAGGTGGTAACCGCAAAATTTGGTGTCCATTCTGAATGGCTATGTCATCAATTGTGTACTTGGGAGCACTTGAATTTCTAATTGATTTTACAATTTCAAATAACTCACATTTGGTAAGGTAATCAGGGGGATTTGCGCCTTTTTTACTCAACCAATCTCGCATATCGGGCTTTCTACTTGACATTGTTGGAGGTCTATCTATTTGCACTGAATGATAAGAGGCATTGTCCATAATAATTACGGAAGCTGGTGGTATGTTCGGAAGTAGTTGTGTAATGAACCAGTTTTTTTACACTTCTTTATTCATCTGATTATGGTAATCTCCATCATCGTGTTTAGCCTGGAACACCAGCTCTGCATTCGGAATAGAGCCTTCCTTTGAGCCAGCATGCAGGACGATGAGTTTGCTGCCCTTTCCCGTTTGTGGTTTTATACCTGTTGCGTGTTCAGAGGATTGATCCTGCCAACACTTATCCACTGTATAATTCTGGTTTACCAGGTTTCTATCATCATGTATATGTGTGTGTCTCCTTTATGTTTTTCCTCATTTATAAATTTTTTGTTTCCGTAAAAATTTTTTTCTTGCACTTGTTATGTCCCTTCTCTCCATTAGAAATTTTATAGCAATCAATTTTTTCTATTGGAAACCAATTTCATCCAGCACTTTACGAAATGATTCCTTGCAACCACCAAACCCAGTATTTTCCTTTACTTGTTGTAACACTTTGTCTATCGTCGGAATTTCTTTCCTTGCATAGAAAGCCAATACAGTTCGCCGTATAACACATCGATCAAAATCATCCACATTTGTTACGGTTTTTGATCTTTTCCTTTTCTTTTCCTTAAAAACCAGCTCTCCAAATTCTTCTTCCATTTCTTTAGCTTCCTTACAAATCTGATGCAAAGTAGTTTTTGATGTCTTCGTTGCATCTGCGGCACGTTTGACTGCTTGATTGATTCCAAACTCGGAAATTCCATTTTATTTTCCCATTTAAACAACTGGTACACGTTGTATGCCATTTCGCGTTCTTCGGGACGAAGGACACGCCTCGGGGAATTCTCCATGGTGTTTACGGAAGCTTGCTGTGCGAAACAATGAATACTGAAGATTATCTCGACCCATTTTATGCGATTTGACCAAGGGTCTCAGTGGTCTGACTCAAGTGAAGAAGTGGCATCAGGTATGCCAGATCTCCAAGTTTATCATTTTTCTTCCCTTCTCTTAGTGAAGCGAAGGCAGCCGGATTAAGAAGAATTGGCAGTGCTGGAAATGGTCTTGGAGTCCGCTCATAAAATGGTTTGACACTTCAGTAGGTTTTAAGATCTGAGGGCGGGAAAGAAAAATGCGGACAGAAAAAATAAAATTTAATGTCCATCGCAATAGTTTTCTTTTACACACAAATTAAAATACAGGCAGAATTAGAAACAAAGTTTTACCTGTTTCATTCTTAATTTTTGTGAGAAACGTTGTGTTATAAATATCGGTAGTATAAATAAGAAGTAAACTATTTACCGTTTAACTAGACCCTCTAGATATGATGACCAAGAAAATAAAGAAAATCATTCATTATTGAGTCTTTCAATACTTTAGGAACATTTTAATAGCCATTTTGCTACTTACATTTGTAACTCAAAATAAAAGCATTGTTCTCAGTAAACTTAGAAAAACATGAAGTTTTATTATGTGGTACTTATGCAAATAGAATATCTCAGTGCTCATATCTAACGTATGTGTATATAGTTCTGAGAGAGAGAGAGAGAGAGAGAGAGAGAGAGAGAGAGAGAGAGAGAGAGAGAGAGAGAGAGAGAATATACCACCTCCTGCAAAGCCAATCATCGGGGAAGAATGAACTCGTTAACAGCCTGCTGCAACAAATTAAAAGAAATTTGTTAACCCGTGGATCAAATTTCGAATATTTGCGAAAGGAAAGTGCGGGCCTAGTGGAGTTAAATAAATTCTCGTAAAAAAAAAAATTCAATTTGCTTACCAGTAAAGTTCCCATGAATCATATTTCGAATATTTGCGAAAGGAAAGCGCGAAGCTAATGAGTTATAAAATAAATGCTTGTTTAAAAAAAAAAGGAAAAAACAGAGGAATCTTTCCAGCATCTCTGGCTGTTGATCACATGATAACATTACAGGGTTTGAAAGGACTCGCTAAAAAAAAAAATCGTTTGTGCATATAAAAGGAAACTGATGGATATTGAATCAAATCTTTCATTTTGTTTTATCTTTCAATACTGAAGATATTTAAGTATAATCTGATAACTGCAAGTTTGTAAGCGAAAGGCACAGTGGTTTTGTAGTGTGGGGTTCCGGGTTTCATCCTGCCTCCTGAGGAGTCCATCACTTTTCTTAATATGGGCGCTGTTCTCAGGAGCACACTCCTCTGCCTGAGTCCTGGAGCTACTTCAGCATCTAATTTTTCCAGGTTCCTTTTCAAGGATCTTGGGATCGTGCCTAGTGTCCCTATGATGATAATGATGATGATGATGAGGTTATTATTATTATTATTATTATTATTATTATTATGAGAGATGAACCATTCTCATTTGGAACAAGCGGTCAAAGGCAATTTTATTATTATTATTATTATTATTATTATTATTATTATTATTAGTATTATTTAGAAATTGAACCCTATTCATAAGGAACAAACAATAGGGTAAACCTTCAGAACATCTGATGACTTAATGTATGTAAATGAGAGAGAGAGAGAGAGAGAGAGAAGAGAGAGAGAGAGAGAGAGAGAGAGAGAGAGGTCACAAAAACATCCCAACTTGTTGGACGACATGGTAGCGGCAATTATTAGGAAAAGCGAAAGAACCAACGGGGAGAAAAAGAGGAGGCGTAGAGAGAGAGAGAGAGAGAGAGATAGAGAGAGATAGAGAGAGAGAGAGAGAGAGAGAGAGAGAGAGAGAGAGAGAGAGAGAGCTAATAGTTCTGTTGTTCAGTTTTCAACAAAGGCATTTGTTGCGATTTAACATCACTTCACACGGCTTTTCATCTGCAGATTGTAAAAGTAGATATAAATTTATTCAAAGGCCAAGTTAAAGCTTGTTGTTGTTGTTGTTGTTGTTGTGTCTGTGATTTCGTAAATGTTAGCACGGTGAAAGTGATGCCGTTTTAAGTTAGCTCTGTACAGCTCTGCGTAAACGTGGGTTCTTTTTTTTTATAATTACAGTCTTGTTACGGAGCAAAACACACACACACACACACACACACACACACACACACACACATATATATATATATGTATATATATATATATATATATATATATATATATATATAAATCTGCCCTTATATTGTTAAAAATTACCAATATTTAAAGACATTCTCTATATTATATATATATATGTATATATATATGTATATATATATATATATATATATATATATATATATATATATATATATATATATGTGTGTGTGTGTGTGTGTGTGTGTGTGTGTGTGTGTGTGTATGCATTTACGGAACAGGGAATACCCGGCATAAGATAAAGGCTAACATTTATCAGCTAAATATTTAATACCGCTACGATGGATACTCCACAAAAAAATCTACTTAGGCATGAAAAAGTCTATGGGGAGCCAGGATACCTTCTAACATTACGTGGACTCCTACAGCCCTAAGTCTTACCTTCAAGAAAGCTACTGTTTGCCCGTTATGAAGCCCCTAGGAATCTGATGGAAGAGGCCCGTCCCTTGGGCAAATACTGCACCTCCTTTGAGAGCCTTGAGGGAAGCATAATTACACATGCCTCATGCCCCTACATACCCACAGACATGGGTATGAGGCGTGTTAACCTATAGAAATTTGCCATCACCACGATGTCATGACGACCGTTATTTTGGGATTGGGTTGATCTTATGACGTCTAAGCGAATAACGGAATTAATTGTACATACAGATATTATAAGGTAAAGAATATAAATAATTTTCCTTTATTTCTAAGGAATCTACCTGGCGATAAAAGAATGATAAGCCAATAAATACAGGCTGTGTATAAAGAAAGATTCTCTGCTTGTAATGATATAACTTATAATGGGATAAGTCTCTAAGAGCATCGTAACTGATATCCTTCAACACAAGTAGAAAAGTCGGGCTTGAGAAGAGAGCACACTTTGTTAGCGAGCCATTAGCCTAAAATCTTCGAGCCTTTCTCAGTAGAGATCAGAGAAGAATATCCGATGGTAAAGCTATTTGTTGAGATGTTCATGAATTGGTAAGAGTTGCATGAACTCAAATGCAAAACCTCGAGAGCTGGTTGATTCAAGAGACACTGAATAGATTTCCTGCCAAGACATTTCAAATAACCCCGTATCACCAGGGTTTGGACGCCACACTCACTGAATGGCCATATTGGTTTCTCTGGAATTCAGATGAAGAAAACCGCAGTCAATTGCGCATCACCTTACAAAGCTTCGTATTCAAATATGATGCGAGGACATATCCAGTCCCAGAATTGTCCCCCTTTTTTTTAGCTCTTGGTAAAGAACCGTATTTGACTGCGGCAGGTGGAGATGCGCAGATCAATAAGCAAAAGAAGGCTCAAAAAGAATCTTTGGAAACGCATGAAAGAATCTTTGGAGACGTCAATAAAGGATCTTGGGAAACATCAAGAAATACAGAGAAAAATTGGCTTTTTAGAGCAGATTCCACATTAGATAAACCTTATTCAAGTGACTTCGTAACAGCAAAGAAGGTATGACTGCAAAAGAAGTTAATAAGGAGGAATGAGTCGGGAGAAAAGCAACGCGAAGATTCGATGCTTGTAATATACCGAATAAGAAACGTGGCTCATTTATGGATGTGGTTAAGTAAACTTTCACGAAGGCATTTCGTGGTAAAATAAGGAAAACACAGACTTAAAACTCAATGCTCTGTGACTGCAGACAGTCGTGGGTTTGTAAACATTAACTTATTTTCTAGTTAACGTATCCTGTATCCAGTTAATGTTTTAGATAAGTAGCCATTGCCTAGGAGGCGTTAATAACCTAGAAGTTGTGACGCCAGTTTTAGCAGCCATAAATCAATCATTGTCTGAAAAAGTTATACTAAGATTTTCAGCTATTGTTATAGCATTCAGTTTTTATTATGGAGCTATTTTACTCAAGTGGAAAACACAAAGATTTTTACTCTGTCTTACATAGATTCACACAGGATTTATTGGAATAGCGAGTAATGTCTCTGTATCTCTAGTTCCGAAGAAAACTTGCATTTATAAGCTCGAATTTGTGCTATTCTATGAATATGATGTCTGCAAGATGCCTGTCTAAATACGTAAAATAAATTTTTCAGTATTTCGTGAGATGAGTGGAGCAGTATCGTTGTGACAATACTGCCTTATAATAAAACTATAGGAAGAATGGCTACACTCAAGATCAATTAAGAAAGGAGCATCAATTATCATAATAAAGGCGTATGGAAAAAAAAAGCATACGCCATGTAGTTGGTTACCTAATGAGACAAAATTAGAGTGCTTTGTTGTTAATGAAGAAATGATATACCTTGTGGCCTACGTATTATGTTCGCCATACAGAATACAGAGACGTTTAACGCAAATCAAGGTAAAAGTGACATACCTTCTGCAGATCGTAAACATTCATATATTTATTTGGATGAAGAGAGGAACGTTTGATCAGATTTGTATTTGATAGGTTATTTTTAGCTTTCTGTAAAAGAAAACTGTTGTGCCGGCTTTGTCTGTCCGTCAGCCCTTTTTCTGTCCACCCTCAGATCTTAAAAACTTCTGAGGCTAGAGGGCTGCAAATTGATATGTTGATCATCCATCCTCCAATCATCACACATACCAAATTGCAGCCCTCTAGCTCCAGTAGATTTTATTCCATTTAAGGTTACATTTAGCCATAATCGTGCTTCTGGCAACGTAATAGAATAAGCCACCAATGGGCCGTGGTTAAAGATTCGTGGGACGCGGTTCATACAGCATTTCCTTTCTTAAATATATGTAATTCATGTAGTTATATGCATTGCATATGAATAAAGATTTGAATTGCATTGAATTGTATTATACCGAGACCACCTAAAGATAGATGTATTTTCGGTGGCCTCGATAACGCCCTATAGCAGCTGTACAGAAAACTAGATTGTGCAGAAGAACTCCGGCGCATTTTTTACTTATTTGTTCTGGTGTTTGACGGAGAAATAAACAATTAATTTGTTTATATTCTACTTCATAATATATCTCCTTAGGTACAGTATAGTCTTTAAGAAAATTTTTATGGAAAATTCATAATCTGAATCATTTGATTCTTTGGCAAATAAAAAAGATAGTTTTTAAAACTACTGTTTATATCTAGCTAATGAAATGAATACTTTGATTTTTTAGCGAATAAAAAAATAAAGTTTTTAAAGCAACTGTTTATATCTAGTTGATGAATTGAATGCTCTGATGTTTTAGCAAATAAAAAAGACAGTTTTTAAAGCAACTGTTTATATCTGGTTAATGTATTGAATACTTTGATGTTTTAGCAAATAAAAAATATAGTTTTTAAAGCAACTGTTTATATCGAGCTAATGAATTGAATATTCTGATGATGTTTTAGCAAATAAAAAAAAAAACAGTTTTTAAAGCCACTCTTTACATCTAGCTAGTGAATTGAATACTCTGATATTTTAGTAAATAAAAAAGATAGTTTTTAAAGCAACTGTTTATATCTAGTTAATGAATTGAATACTTTGATGTTTTAGCAAATAAAAAAAGATATTTTTATAGGAAATGTTTATATCTATCTTGAATACTTTGATGTCTTAGCAAAAAAAATCTATATATATTTTTTAAAGCAAATGTTTATATCTATTTTGAATACTTTGATGTTTTCGCAAATAGAAAAATAGTTTTTAAAGCAACTGTTTATATCTATCTTGAATACTTTGATGTTTTAGCAAATAAAAAAAGATATTTTTTAAAGCAACTATTTACATCTAGACAATGTATTGAATACTCTGAAAAATTGCGGCAAAATAATCGCAAATAAATGATGAAATTTGCTCAGTGAGGGTTAAGGAAATTAGAAGCAATTACCGGCGAAGTTGAGAAAAGGAAGTATGAAACTCGCGAATGCTGAGGAAGTTTAAAATCAAGTTACGAACCTTAAACGGCTGAGAATTAATTACGGGCTGGAGAAAAAAAAAAGGTGTGATCCGACCTCCAGCTTACTCGAGTGCGTGCTATAATCTGCGGTCGAATAGAACGTTGTTTCACCAACGAAAAGCAAAAAATAAGCTGTTTTATTAATTAACTTTTAGGTACTGTTCAACATACACATTCCTTTTTTTTACATTTTCATTCTAATAAATGAATCATAAATATCCTATCATAAAATTTCTGTATCTTTAACTCAACGTGAAACCTCTTTTTCAGACCTTTTTAGGCAAACCCCCTCCAAAACAACAACAAAAACGAAGTAGTTTGTAAAGGCTTATTCCCCAAATAAGCGAAAAGAAAAAACGAAAATAAAAACAAAGAAAGCCTTGAAAATTTTAGCATAAAAGACTTATGATTCAAATGAGATTGGTCAAGGGAAATAAAGTCTCTCATTACAGTGATTTCCTTTTGCTTAAAAACCGATCATCTATTTAAATGGTTGGTTAAGGAGCCGAACTGGATAGACCAGATTTTTATGGAAGAACTTTTACCCAAATCTAATGAGTCTTGACTTTGTCACTTTGGTGCTCTTTCTGATCAATAGTATTTTACCAGAGACATCAGGAAATTGACGGATTCATATCGTAAAGTGGGATTACAAAGATTACAGGGGAATGGAATATGAAATTTAGGCCCAAAAGCCAAGCGCCGGGACCTATGAGGTAAGTGTAAGGAAAGGGTTCTCCTCCTTCAGGATCGAATCCTGCTGGGGCTCGTGGTGAGCTTTTAATGGACGCTATTTCTTTGGAAGCTTGAATTTCAGGTCGATGGTACCTGTGGCCTCGTTCCACATGAATAGGGATAGGAAGGTCTTGAAAGATGATATATTATAGACTAAACTTTGGGGTTAATTAAGCATTGTAGGCGATAATTTAATTAATGAAATAATGTGAGTGGTGCCTCATGTTTCTAAATAATAATAATAACAATAATAACAACAACAACAACAGCAATAATAATAATAATAATAATAATAATAATAATAATAATAATAATAATAATAATAATAATAATAATAATAATAATAATAATAATAATAATTTCATATGAGGGGAGAGTTTGGTGTAGAGCTCTGTTACCTAGGTCTAGGAAACTGGATATTTAATTTGGGAATTTTGTGCCGACAGAAAGAGGGATCCGTCAATCATAAAAAAAAAAAAGGAACACTAGGATACTGTCAAGTTGAAAGCTGACGATGGCTTACTGAAGGCTCAGTCGATATTCACAAGCATAAATTATTTTAACTTAATAAACTAATACTTATGGCAGATTAATAACAAATTCTTCAGGGCAAAGGACTATCGGTAGGCAGAGTCAACTTTAGAATTATTTGGAAACTATACTGCAAGGATGGAACTTGATCAATTTATCACAGAATATCAAGGATTGACCAATACCTAGACTCAGAAAAAACGAAGCAATCATGGATGGATATCTCTCAACCGAGGCTGAAGGAAGGATACGATCGAAGATTGACTCAGAGTCAACCAAGTCTCTAGTATGATCAGTGATGTTTATAGATGTAATAGATGGACCATAAGTCTTATTTTCAGAAATGACAACAAATTAATTTCGCTGTTGCAGGATCAACAAATTGATCTGTGAACGAAAGTAAATTCCAGTGAATTCCAGTGATAGTATACTTGGAATACACTGCATTGCTTAATAGGACCAAGCTATATATGATTTCTGTAAATACAACTGGTTAGTGTGAAATTGGCAAAAAATTCAACAATTATTAATAATATGAATGACACTCAGCTCTGATCTAAGTGTCTGATAAACTGGAAGAGCTGGAAGAGGTTTCAATTATTTTTTACGAAGCAACTGTTATTATTATTATTATTATTATTATTATTATTATTATTATTATTATTATTATTATTATTATTATTATTATTATTACTCAGAACATGAACGCTATTCCACAGACACATTTAAAGAGGCAACAGAAAGATACAGGAAATACAGAAAGAAGATAGATAACAAATCTTAACTAAAATACAACTCCACTGGACAGAGTTGTCTTGCATCAGGAAAAGAATAAATAAAAACTGTGAAGAAAAAAATGACAAAAAGTAAAAAGAAAAGAGAAAAATGGAAAGGTCGATGTTTTTTTTCTTTTTTTATTGTGGGGCAGTTTTAAAAAATGAAAAATTGAGAGCTCGCTGTTTTTTTTTTTTATTGTGGGACAGTTTAAAAAAAAACAAAGAACAGAAAGAACAAGACGACATTTCCAACTAAAACAACGAGGGTTTCCGTGTCATCGACAGCCAGTGAAGTCTATCGAAAACCGATATATTCAACTGCATCACCATGTTATTTCGCTGTCCTTTCGCCCTTTCTTCGTATCTGTTACATATCTCTGTTATCTTACCGAGAAAGATGAAGAATGGCATCGAAGCCTTTAGAGACACAAAGGAAACTTTGAAAGCCTTTGTAGTCAGTCTTATATTTTAAGTAAGAATATAGTTGGCAATAGCAATATGAATATATAGGTACATGTAATTGTAAAAGCCACTATGTCCTCTTAACTCGAATTCTTTGCGCTTTGGATACGCTTGTCACTACAAAGCCTTACATATTAAAAAAAGCGCAAAGAAATCGAGTAGTTAAGAGGGCATTGTGGCTATTACAATTACATATATATATATCTGGTAACAAAGTGACGAGGTCATTCTATAGGCCGTGACATCAACTGGGATAAGGCCTCAATAATCCACAAGGTCAATGACCAAAGGAAAATGAATCTGTTGGAGTCCATCTTTTTTGAAGCCACGTCTTGGTTAAAGAACTCTTTGCTTAGATTAACAAACTGTAACCCCGCCCCCTTCTGATTTTGTATATAAAGCCGTGTCAACCTCTACTGTATTCAGTGTTAACTTGAAAATGTAGAATAAACTACCAAGGTATATAGAAAGTACCTGTTCAAAGTCCCGGTTTCACTCACCTTCCGTGGATTTAATTAAGGATATTCTCAAACACGTGTTCCTTCGTGCTACATTGGATATATATGTACACATACACACACACACACACAAATATATATATATATATATATATATATATATATATATATATATATATATATATATCGTTCCCGGTGTAAGTAAATAAATGATTTGTTTGAAACACGTGCTCATGTGTTCATTATTTCTAAAAAAAATGTTCATACATACATACATACGAGTGCATACTGTTGTTGAAAATATATTGACGGAAATAAAAAGAAGAAGAAGAAGAAGAAGAAGAATAAGACAGTTGACTTTTATTACAAACCCCATCTCAGTCATTTCACAAAGAGTCAAATAAATGTGACTTCACTCACTACTTGAAACAGCGAGTCGATTGGATGGGGATCAAGGAAACCTTTGATCTGAGTAGATCTTAGGAGAATCTAAAGGGCTACACAGATTGACTTTTGCTTGTAAAAAAAAAAGAGAGAGATCTGACTGAGGATTGCTTTCCGTGATATCTTCAGACGATTTGATTGTTAATGGATACGCAATAATAATAATAATAATAATAATAATAATAATAATAATAATAATAATAATAATAATAATAATAATAATAATAATCGAACGTTTACAATGACTTAGTGAATGAAATAAAATTGACTAACTGCACACATTTTGCTCCTCAGATTTACTAAAATGACCTATTTGGATTTGTTAATTATTTCGTCACACAGTCACCGATAGTCTTTACTGTAATGCGCTCCATTAGTTTGATAAGAAAAATCTCTGTGAACAGTAAACAGTATTCTATATTTTTCAATGTAAATCTGAATTCAGTCGTAGAACGTCAATAACACACGTCCGCAACACATCACACAAACGTCGTGTACAGTCTGGATACATGCCAACTACCTATTGGCAGTTCTAACCAGAGCTTCATACGATTATCCAGCATTTGTCGAGCTTTTTTTCTGTACGTAATGTCGTTGACGTATTTTCAACTGGTTTATGATATACATACCATAAATTACTTACTACAAGTATTTAGAAATCCTTAAAGAAATATATTCTTTGACCTTTACAAAATATTTGAAAATATATTTTTCTTTCGTTCCTCTGTGTAATTATGAGCTGGCTGCCTTATGAACTTCTACGGCTTCTGATACTATTAGAAAGCTGCTTAACTATAACTTAGTTTTGGTAAGATACGAAGCCACGGAAAATATGAAATATGAATGAGAGGTAACTTGTAATTTTACAAGATATTTTCTGTAGCGTTGCATTAGCTACCACCCAAGAAAAATAAAAAGTAAAAACGAAAAAAAAGAGAAAACTTTCCTTCGTTCCACTATTCTTAGGATTAGTTCTATTCCATACAACGCAACGAGCTCTCACTAAAGCTAGCTAATATAACCTTATCACTATGCTATTGTATTCTCCTCAATCGCTGAGATATCTGTCTCTAATTTTACGATTCCTCTCGCCTTCTTGCTGTAGAAGAATGGAGGAGAGAGAGAGAGAGAGAGAGAGAGAGAGAGAGAGAGAGAGAGAGAGAGAGAGAGAGAGAGAGGTCGTAACCTGAAGGGGAATGGCTGGTGAATTCAAGAAAATAATCGCTCATCTTTAGACTATGATAACTTTACATATGTCAAGGAATAATCTAACATTTAATCTTCCAGCTAGAGACAAAAAAGAAAAAGAGAGAGAAAAAAAAAGCAAATAAAAACGCTAGCATAAAATTAAACAAATATATTCATTATCAGCGATCCGTGAACAAGCCTAGGCTTTCGCTAATGATAATTATTTCCTTATAAACTATGTCTACAGCATCTTCTGAATGGTAATACCGAGAACCTATTTGATATGTCAAAATCATCGACCCGTTTCATTTGCTATAGTATAACTGCTTCTTTCAATCGTTTTCCTGTATGTAATATTTAATTTAATTTGAGCTTCCATGTTAAGCATATAGTATATTGCCTGTTTATATAACACAGAAGAGCGGCGTTTGCTTTTAAGACAACACAATTCTCTGATATTTGATGGCAATATGAAAATTCTGGCAAAAATAATATTAATAACAAAACAATTGTCTGATATTTGATGGCAATATGAAAATTCTGGCAAAAATAATATTAATAACAAAGATATCTGACCTATCCTTAAAGCAAAACTTATATAAGAAATGTTATAACGATGCTATCATATATTTAATATTACAATACTGTAGCAAAAATATAGGTTTTCTTTTATCTTTCAGGTCGAAACTTTAAAATCACTGTAAGCAATGAAAGAAAAATATTTAGAATGAAAATAATCATCTAGAGAGAAAATAAATAGTGTGTAAAATTGATAAGTACACTTTTTGTTATATTTATCGTTGGAACTGGAATGTAAAATTTAGGCCAAAGGCCAGGCGCTGGGACCTATGAGGCCATTCAGCTCCGAAAAAGGAAACTGAGAGTAAGAAAGCTTTAGAAGCGTAACAGGAGGAAAACCTCAAAGCAGTTGCAGTCTGAAACAATTGTCAGGAGAGGATGGAAAATAAGATGGAAGCAAGAGAATATGAACGGAGGTACAGTCAAAGGAACAAATGGAGCAAGGGGCCGAATCTTAAGTAATCCCTGCAATTACTTACAGCGTGTGAGGTGCACTGTCGGCACTCTCCTCCTGCGGGGATTGTATTTATCGCATTGTTCTCCTTTTAAAGACTGGCTAAAAAAAAAAACATCTTTTTCCTTTCAAACTAAATCAATCAAAAAGCTTATGATTCTCTTAGCTCATTTTTCCCCTGGTTTTTGCAAGCCAGTTTTTTTTTCCGCTCCAGTTGGTCCAGATAAAACATAGATAAATTTGAATAAATTTTGAATAAACTGAGGCTATGATTATCTCTCGTGCAGACGACTGAAGATGCAGCCACCTTCCGGAATTTGCTGCATAAGAAAAAATAGCTGAGAATCAGGGGAGCGAATCCAGACAGCCAAATGTTCATCAGTACGTTGCAATCAACTTTTTTATTTTTATCTATTTATTTTTTTTAGAATTTCATACAGGTAACAGATGGAGTTCTGGGAAATGTAGAAAGCGAAAATATTACGCGAAATGGAATCATAATGCGCGTTGCAGGTCAGATTTCTGGTTTCGCAGAGATTAATTCCGTCGCCAACAATAGCAAGGTTTTTTGCCTCCCAAAAGCAAATGGTTATGTCATGTGGCCCACATTATGGAGGGATTATTCGATGTGGATGCGAGACTTGACTTTCGGATATTACCGGTCTTTTCCGAATCTTTGGAATATTTACGCAAGTATATGCTCCCACATGATGTAGTATATATGATTATATATATATATATATATATAGATATATATATATATATACTATATATATACTATATATATATATATATATATATATATATATATATATATATATATATATGCATACCAGTCGTAATGACCCATAATCTTATTTCACACTAAAGCATTAGAATAACACACACACACACACCCACCATACACACTAACACACACACACACATAATGCTATATATATATATATATATATATATATAATATATATAGAGATATTATATATAATATAATATATTTAATAGATATATATATATATATATATATATATACTACATCGTCTGGGAGCATATATATTTGTGTGTGTGTATATACCAGTCCAGTGTTTCATCATTATTATTTTATAAAAACCATTTTAGAAGATATATATATATATATATATATATATTATATATATATATATTATATATATATTATAATATATATATTCTAATGGTTTAATCAAATAAAATGTTGAAACATTAAGACTGTGGTTTTCCAAATTGGTATGATGCAACTTTGTGAACAGATATCAATCCTTGATATACGTCAAACTACACATCTTTATCTTCAGGATGTTGCCTTCCCGGCAGCGACAAAAACCACCTGTCACCTGACGTCACGTCCCAAGGATCGTGTTGCAAAGTTTTTAGATCCTGGTGACTTTTGCAAGCAATTGTTTTTTTTTGTTTTTTTTTCTTATTATTTTTTCCAGCGTTGGTAAATTAATTTGTGGTCGGAACTCTTAGGAGTCTCTGTCTGTTTATCTGACTGTGTTTTTCTCTCTCTTTCTGTTTATCTCTGTCTTTCTGAGATAAAATGGAAATAGTGATAGAGGAAAGAATCTCTCTCTCTCTCTCTCTCTCTCTCTCTCTCTCTCTCTCTCTCTCTCTCTCTCTCTATGCATGACTTAGAAACACGACGACTGCGAGGACAACTAATAGAAACATTAAAAATACTGAAAGGCATAACAACAAAAGTAGACAGTAACCTCTTCATATTAAACGAAAACCAGACAAGAGTAATGGATAGAAACTAGAGAACTTCTTTATAGACATGATATGTGACACATGGAGTTTAAAAGAAAGCTAGACAAGATCATTAGGACACTATGAATGAATAGTAAAACCTGCTCCTAGAGATAAGTGAGCAAATTATGTCTCCTCGGATGGACTAATAAGTCTTTGATACATTCTAATTCTTGTAACTCCTTATAACTCTCTCTCTCTCTCTCTCTCTCTCTCTCTCTCTCTCTCTCTCTCTTATAGACCTGCCTGTGTCAAGACACATCTTCACAAAAAGAAAATGCACATGTCATATATTTAAGACTCTCTCTCTCTCTCTCTCTCTCTCTCTCTCACCTCTCTCTCTCTCTCTCTCTCTCTCGCGCTCTCTCTCCTGTACGCTTGTTGAGAACATTTACAGTTTTCCTGCCATTAGCCAATTTCTCATTTTCCAAAGTGGATCGTAATTGCTCATCTAAATGGCTCCATAACTCTTCACTATTTTTCATGTTCCGTTCTGGTATTGACAACCGGAACAGAGTAAAAGTGTCAGGTTGAAAAATATTGAAAGCAAATCATGGGGAATAGTAATAAAAAAGTTTTGAATCATCTCATAATGTTAGAACTCAATATTTCATGGCTATGTTATCATTGGAGATTCATTTCTCCTGTAATATATAATACAGTAAAGATAGTAACTTTTTATAAATGCAATAATTACCACATTTTAATTTGAAAAAAAGTTTTAAATCATTTCATAATGTTTGAAATCAGTATTTCATGGCTTAAGTTATTAATGGAGATTTATATCTGCTATAATATATAATACAGTAAAGATAGTAACTTTTTTATAATTACCATCTCCATTTTAATTTGTTTAATGAAAAAAACTTTTAAATAATTTCAAAATTTTTGAAATCAATATTTCATGGCTTAAGTTATTATTGGAGATTTATATCTCCTGTAATATATAATACAGTAAAGATAGTGAGTTTTTATAAATGCAATAATTACCACATTTTGATTTGTGTAATTGAAAAAAAAGTTTTAAATCATTTCATAATGTTTGAAATCAGTATTTCATGGCTTAAGTTATTAATGGAGATTTATATCTGCTGTAATATATAATACAGTAAAGGTAGTAACTTTTTATAAATGCAATAATTACCATCTCTATTTTATTGTTTTATGAAAAAAAGCATTCAGTAAAACATGATTTGATATCTAAATGCCTGCCTTTTTTCATATTTTTTTTGCAAAATTTATCATATTGACACCATTGCGGATCTGAGGATCTTTGACATATGAAAGTCGAGGTTATATCAAATTTGCTCCTGTTGGTGTAAAGAAAAATATAATGTTTCATCACTTCGTCCTTCGATGGGATTTTCCAAAACTTGTTTTACAGGTAGATATAAGTTCATAAAATAATTCGCTTTAAAACAAGTAGATCCTCGTCAGTTTTGCAGTGTTAAACAGCAAACAAATTGAATTGCCTCGCCCAGAATGTTTTGTTTTGTTAAAACTGAACTGATAGTTTCAATACAGACACTTCCAAGTAATCATATGTGCCTTTTGAATAGCAATTTACTACTGTTCCTGTGTGTCACGAAGCGCGGGTAAGATTATTGTCCTTTACCGTTATCCAAGAACTTCGTCAATAGAACGTGACATCTGATAATTTTTTAAGCTTTTGAATGAGATGAATTCCCCCCCAAAAAACCGCGCCCTCAGTGGCATGATAGGTATGGTCTTGGCCTGCCACCTCAGTGGCAGCGAGTTCGATTCTCGAGCATTCCACTGAGGGGTTAGAGATGTGTATTTCTGGTGATAGAAGTTTACTCCCGACGTGGTTCGGAAGTCACGTAAAGCCGTTGGTCCCGTTGCTGAATAACCACTGGTACCATGCAACGTAAAAACAACATACAAACAAACAAACCTATGTTGAAGATGAAGCATATACAACTTCCCTTTTGCTCAAATATCTGAAAACGATAATTTTTTATGAAAAGAACTTACGATCTCATAAATAAGCTTCAACATGCTTATGACACACTTCAGTTCAAAGATTACTTACTGCTTCTATTTTGGGGAAGGCTGACTGTTAACTTAATGATCTTTGGTCCTATTGGACGTCTCCAGAATCAGCAAATTCATTCGGCTGACCACATTTTCCAGCAGTGTTAAAGGTGCTTGAGATTCTAATACCTGGAACCCTGGATTCTGGAAGTTTTCTGTGATAGGTCTCGTCTGCTCCTGGACGTAGAGAAGAAGCAGGCTGTCAATGACTAGGTAGCCTAAATTTTCAGAATTGCAGTGTCAAATGATCATTCTTTTATTTTTTTTTGGGGGGTGGGGGGATCTGCATAGATGGTGATTTCGTCAATAACCTCCTGTCTCAGCTAAGTCTCAGGTCTGTCTCTCTCACCATTCATTCTACATCCTCGTTGGACGAGGGGATTACGTGCTTGCCTACCGATTCTGTAGTCGCGAGTTCGACTCTCCGCACTGCCAAAATGGTGTCAGAGGAATTTATTTCTGGTGATTAGAAATTCATCTCTCAATATAATGTGGTTCGGATCCCACAATAAGCTGTAGGTCCCGTTGCTAGGTAACCAATTGGTTCCTAGCCACGTAGAAATATCTAGCAATTCGGGACAGCCCTAGGAGAGCTGTTAACCAGCTCAGTAAGCTATAGTTAAACTAAGATATACTTAACTTCACCATTCATCCTTGATGATGAGAGAGAGACAGACCTGATACTTTGCTGAAACAAGAAGTCAAATCACTGTCGATGCAGAACACTCAAAAAAAAAAAAAAAATAAAAGAAAAGCAAATAAAAGAATATAAAACAATAAAATAAACAAGTGCATATTCGACACTTAACCGAAAAAGGGATAAGATGTTCTCTTTATTTACTTCTTATCAAAAAGGATGATCAGTCCACAAGCCAGATAGAAGTATTCTAACTATAGAAAACTATAATTCAAGGCTCTGCATATATATATATATATATATATATATATATATATATATATATATAATAGATATATTATATATAAATAATTCTTCTGGTCAAAGCGAACCTTCTAATTAAAATGACCAAATCAATAGCCGGTAATCATATTAGTTGAAGTACAACTATCCCCCATTATTTCTTATAATCGAATTAACGTCTTTTCCTCGTCCGCATGAGAGAGAGAGAGAGAGAGAGAGAGAGAGAGAGAGAGAGAGAGAGAGAGAGAGAGAGAGAGAGAGATGGGGAAATGAAATTGAACGACACTTTTTTATCATTCAAAAGCTTATTTACTTGGAATTTCCTTTCATGATATCAAATAGCGTACATTTTCCAGTAAACAGATTATTCATCGGGTTATATTTTTGTATGGTACGTCCCTGGATAAAATATAAAGCAATAAAAAAATAGTGTTATTTTTTCTCTCTCTCTCTCTCTCTCTCTCTCTCTCTCTCTCTCTCTCTATATCTATCTTATACAAATACGCACACACTAATGCGTATAGAAGCACTGCGAATATCTAATATAAGACTTCTGAGTATATTCTTTCGTCTCCCTCCTCTCTCCTCCTATCTCCTCTCTCTCGCTCTCTCTCTCTCTCATTCATACACAGATGCGTAGATAGGAGGAACTGCGCATCTCAGCACGACAAAGTGAAAAAAAGAGAAGCGAGTGAGGCGCAATCCGTATTTGAAGAGACATCGGGGCACATGGATTCGAATGCAGATACGGGCTCAAATCAGCAGCATTTTATATCCATTTACCGCGAGATAGAATTTTGAGCAGATCTTCTCATTTCGGAATCTGAATACGATAGGGGGTGGGGGCGGAGGGGGGAAGAAAATTAATGCCCAGACACGTGACAAAGGAAGGATATGAAATGCATAAAAAAAGGGAAAGATATAAGGATTGCTGCGAAGTATATTCTGTTGATAAGATGAGCAGCGGAATGCCATGATCAGTAATAATAAAATGATGTCTTCAGAGCACTGTTCACTTACTCGGGGAGTAAGCCTACAAACTACTGTGTTGTTGTTGTTCTTATTGTTGATGTTCTTGTTGGGGGTGGGGTTAGGGAAAGACAAAGGAAGACCCTAAAAAGGGCTGATAAAGGGTTAAGGATACAGGAATTTTTGTTCAGAGTTTATCTGAATAAATCCGTGGAAAGGAAGCTGACGAAATTGTAACAAATTTTAAGAGTAAGCGAAAGGTTTATTTTTCCCCTTCATGTATAAGATCTAGTCTTAATTATCTAACAACTGTAAGCTGACGCTGCATAATCTGCATAATCAGTAACTTCTCAAGGAGATCTTTCGACGAGCGTGATACCAGAAGATTATTATTGCTCGATTCAAATAAACGAGCACTGCCAAAATCTAGGATATTGTTAACTTTGATATTCTGAAGGTCTTGTACATATCATAAAACACCAATTAGACTCTTCAAAAAGACACATTGTGAACACCACACCTTATTAAACATCCTTACTTACAAACACCTTCAGGTTGTTATATAATCGTCAGCTGAAATATATTTTATCAGATACTCAAACAAAACCTTAGACGTAATCTACTATTAGGATTATTTTTTCCTTTCTCAAGGAAGTTCAGTTCAGTATATCATAGTTTAACTAGACCACTGAACTGATTAAGAGCTCTCCTAGGGCTGGTCCGAAGGATTAGATTTTTACTGACGAGGCTAAGAACCAATAGGTTGCTTAGCAACGGGATCTACAGCTTATTGTGGAATCCGAACCACATCATATCGAGAAATGAATTTCTAATCACCAGAAATACATTCCTCTGTTTCCGCGCTGGCTACAGCTGGGCGCGAACTCGGGCTACCATACCTGAAAGTCAAACATTTATAGAAGTGTTACCCATATGGTTAACATTGCTACCGATAACACAAGTTATGTAAAGCATCACACACACACGCACACACGCGTGCGCACGAGCACTTCTATGCCAATGCTAAAATAACCTTAGACAATTCATAAAGAATCATTTGTCCAGTGAAGTCAAATTCCTTATTCATGGAGGAGAAGTGGATATGAAAACTTTCTATCTCTCTTTCAGTGCCAGTTGTCAAGCGGTAGTTTCCCTGCGACTAATTGCCGAGAAAATAATAAAATCGTCCGTACAATAAAGGTAGCCCTATTACCCAGCTTCATTATTTGCCACTGCATTTTATCCTCCCACTTTAATTATCTGTCGAAGAACGGAGGTATATACATCAGATTCCATCCAGAATTTCCACAAAATTCCAGAATTACTGCTCTTCGTTTTTGTCTGTCCCTGGAACACTTAATTCTCTACACGACAGGAGACCCTCAGTTTCCTTTTGACGCAGCTTATCTTGGATGCCAGAATTTTCGATTTGTTTGAACAAAGTGGTCATTTTCGATTCATGAAATCGAAAATTCTGGCGTCCAAGTTCACTTATTCTTTCTCGACGTTATGGATGCTACCGTTCACCTCCCAAGTTAATTAGCTTCCCTGTAGTTGATAAGCTGCGTCAAAAGGAAACTGAGGGTCTCCTGTCGTGTAGAGAATTAAGTGTTCCAGGGACAGACAAAAACGAAGAGCAGTAATTCTGAAATTTTGTGGAAATTCTGGATGGAATCTGATGTATATACCTCCGTTCTTGGTATTCCGGTAAGTGTAACACCATTTTATGTTGAAACCGTCTGAATTTTTTTCTTACAATTTATTTTCCTTACATTCAAACTTATAGGCCTTTTATTAATTAAAAAGTATATGCATATTTTGAATTGTTTATTTTCTTTACATTCAATTCACGAAA
>NC_061110.1:19368842-19404159 GCF_015104395.2 Macrobrachium nipponense | reverse complement strand
TCTCATCTTTCGTATTGCACTTCCTACATTATGGGAGAGATGTTATTTCCATCTATCGTTCTTTGGATATATCTGGTTCTTAGGGCCTGATCTTGTGCCGCTGTTACCATTCCTTCAGTTTCCTTCTTGAGCTCTCCTCTCTGTAACTTTGCCATGTGTCATCGCTGGCCAGTTCTTTGGTCTGTCTCATGTATTGTCCTTGCATTGATTTGTTGTGCCATTCCTCTGTTCTGTTTGTCATTCTCCTGTCTCTGTATATTTTTGGGTCTTCGTCTACTTTTATCAGTCCTTCTTCCCATGCACTCTTGAGCCACTTGTCTTCACTGGTTTTCAGATATTGCCCCAGTGCTCTGTTCTCGATGTTGACGCAGTCCTCTATACTTAGTAGTCCTCTCACTCCTTCCTTTCGTGTTATGTAAAGTCTGTCCGTATTTGCTCTTGGGTGTAGTGCTTTGTGTATTGTCATAGGTTTCCTAGTTTTCTGGTCTATGCTGCGAAGTTCTGCCTTCGTCCATTCCACTATTCCTGCGCTGTATCTGATTACTGGCACTGCCCATGTGTTTATGATTATATTATTATTATTATTATTATTATTATTATTATTATTATTATTATTATTATTATTATTATTTAGAAAACATGAGGCACGTTTCACATTATTTCATTAATTAAATTATCGCCTACAATGCTTAATTAGCCCCAAAGTTTAGTCTATAATATATCATATTTCATGACCTTACTATCCCTATTCATGTGGAACAAGGCCACAGGTACCATCGACCTGAAATTCAAGCCTCCAAAGAAATGGCCTTCATTAAAGGAGATGATTTACAAAGCCTTTTCATTTTGTCACCACTAGCCCCCAGCAGGATTCGATCCTGAAGGAGGAGAACCCTTTCCTTACACTTACCTCAGTAGAAAAGGATCATGAGATCTATTTTTCTCTCACCGCTACTACAGTAGACTCACATCAGCCGTGCATCTCATGTCTAGGCCAGTCCTGATTGGCTGTTCATAAGCCAATCACAGAGCCGGAAACTGTCTCTCGAGAGAGTTCACATAGTCGGGATGTATGTTCCACCTATCCTGAGAGATACTTTTGAAAGACGTATCCTTCAGGAGAGGTAGAACATACATCCTACCTATGTGAACTCTAGAGAGAGACTGACAGCTTCCAGCCCTGTGATTGGCTTATCAACAGCCAATCAGGACTGGCCTAGACTGCATATGCATGGCTGATGTAAATCTACTATAGTGAGGAAGTCTAGAATTCTACGACACTAATAGAAAGGTTTCGCTAATCGTCGTTGGAACTTGTTTCATCCCTTTCAGTGTACCTCGTGAGCTGCACTGTAGGCATTACTTAAGGTTCTTTGTAGTGTCCCTTCGACCCCTAGCCGTAACTCTTACCATTCCTTTTACTATATCTCCACTCATATTCTCTTTCTTCCATCGTACTTTCCACCCTCTCCTAACAATATTGTTTCATGGTACAATTACGAGGTTTCCATCCTGATACACCTTTGAAACCTTCGTACTCTCAATATTCCTTTCAGCTATGAATGACCTCATAGGTCCCAGCGCTGGGCTTTTGGGCTTAAATTTCATATTCCATATTCCATTCCCCTGTAATCTTTGTAATCCCACTTTACGATATGAATCCGTCAATTTCCTGATGTCTCTGGTAAAATACTATTGACCAGAAAGAGCACCAAAGTGACAAAGTCAAGACTCATTAGATTTGGGTAAAAGTTCTTTCTTAAAACCTGGTCTATCCAGTTCGGCTCTTTGACCAACCATTTAAATAGATGATCGGTTTTTGAGCGAAGGGAAATCACTGTAATGAAAGACTTTATTTCCCTTGACCAATCTCATTTGATCTTAAGTCTTTTATGCTAAAATTTTCAAGGCTTTCTGTTTTTTCTTTTCGCTTATTTGGGGAGTAAGCCTTTACAAACTACTTTGTTTTTGTTGTTTTTTGGAGGGGGTTTGCCTAAAAAGGTCTGAAAAGAGGTTTCACGTTGAGCTAAAGAATTTTATGATAGGATATTTATGATTCATTTATTAGAATGAAAATGTAAAAAAAAAGTAATGTGCATGTTAAACAGTACCTAAAAATTAATTAATAAAACAGTTTATTTTTTTCTTTTCGTTGGTGAAACAAACTTTCTATTCGACCGCAGATTATAGCAGGCACTCGAGTAAGCTGGAAGTCGGATCTCGCCTTTTTTTTTACCTCTAGCCCGTAATTAATTCTCAGCAGTTTAAGGTTCGTAACTTGATTTAACTTCCTCAACATTCGTGAGTTTCATACTTTCTTTTCTCAACTTCACCGGTAATTGCTTCTAATTTCCTTAACCCTCACTGAGCAAATTTCACCATTTGTTTGCGACTATTTAGCCACAATTTTTCAGAGTATTCAATTCATTAACTAGATATAAATAGTTGCTTTAGAAACTATCTTTTTTTATTTGCTAAAACATCAAAGTATTCAAGATATATATAAACAGTTGCTTTAAAAAAATATCTTTTTTATTTGCTAAAACATCAGAGTATTCAATTCATTAACTAGATAAAAACAGTTCCTTTAAAAATATCATTCTTATTTGCAAAAACATCAAAGTATTCAATTCATTAACTAGATGTAAACAGTAGCTTAATTACTATCTTTTTTATTTGCCAAAGAATCAAATGATTCAGATTATGAATTTTCCATAAAAATTTTCTTAGACTATACTCTACCTAAGGAGATATATTATGAAGTAGAATATAAAGAAATTAAGTGTTTATTTCTCCGTCAAATACCATAATAAACACGTGAAAAAGTGTCGAAGTTTCTTCGGCACAACTAGTTTTCTGTACCAGCTGCTATAGGGCATTATCGAGGCCACCGAAAATACATCTATCTATCGGTGGTCTCGGTATAATACAATTCAAGGCAATTCAAATCTTTATTCATATGCAATGCATATAATTACACGAATTACATATATTTAAAAAAGAAAATGTTGTATGAACCGCGTCCCACGAATCTTTAACCACGGCCCATTGGTGGCTTATTCTATATCGTTGCCAGAAGCACGATTATGGCTAAATTTAACCTTATATAGAATAAAATCTACTGGAGCTAGAGGGCTGCAATTTGGTATGTGTGATGATTGATTGGAGGATGGATGATCAACATATTAATTTGCAGCCCTCTAGCCTCAGAAGTTTTTAAGATCTGAGGGCGGACAGAAAAAGTGCTGACGGACAGACAAAGCCAGCACAACAGTTTTCTTTTACAGAAAACTAAAATTAGCTTCAAAAACATGAAATGTATTATACAATTTTGTCGAGAAATTCTCTCTCTCTCTCTCTCTTCTCTCTCTCTCTCCCTCTCTCTCTCTCCACACACACACACACATACACACACATACACACACACACACACACACACACACACATATATATATATATATATATATATATATATATATATATATAGATATATATATATATATATATATATATATATATATATATATATATATATATGTATGTATATATATATATATATATATATATATATATATATATATATATATCATATATATATATATATATATATATATATATATATATATATATATATATATATATATATATATATATAAATATATAAATGATATTGATATTGAAAGGCACTCCGATGTTAAATAATTATGCAGATTTACAAAATGGAATTCATCCAAATTTTGCATATAATGGCCTCCCGATACCCATCGCCCAGCCCGTGTGGTCGGGATCACTAAAATAAAACCTTATTATAAATATAATAAAAGTATATTTAAATGAGATTAAGGGAATCAGCAACCATATAATAGACTGTCCGAATTATGTTTGAATAAAATAAGTCGTCCATTTAGTTTCCTATTACCTATATAAAAAAATATGACATGTTCTTTTTGGGTGGAATATCATGTTTGTCATTGGCATATTCCTTGCTTGTGTGGTTTTGCTCGGTGTTGGTCGCGTTCAGTAAAGTGGTCGATGTAGCGTCAGGAACGGAGGAGCCAGTTGAACTAAGCCAGTCCAGAATCTTAATGTTTACCTCCTAACAACTTCTTTAGTCAATGCATTGTCTTTCGTGAGGTCAGCGTTGTTTACAAATGGCCTCTTCAAGGAAGTTAGAGCTCTTTCAACTGTTTAGCTTCATATTTGCCTTGGTTTTTATAAATTGAAGAGGCCTTCTTAGAGTCTACACAATGATCCTAGACCTATCCTTGTTAGGCTAATGTTTTATATCTAATCTGTAGCATATGTGAGTATCTATATTTATCGATTTTTCCTCTTCGCAAAGGAAGCCTAATTTCCCCAGCATGCCCCTTTGATAAATCTGCTGTTTTACACACACATTTTTCAACGCAGTGTGACTTTATGCTTGCTTTTCAAGAAAAGAAACTGTTTCCTAAGAGAGATAGAGGGTTGATTAACTCGATTTACTGTTGTGAGTCGCTCTTTTATATTGCAATGTACTGAAAATATATGTATCAATATATCAGTTCTCTGTACGTTTTGAAATCTGTTGTCAGTAGGACTGAGCAGAAATCAGTCATACGTTCCTATTCAATGTTCAATAACCGTTTATCCTATTTCCTTTGTGTTGACCTCCCCTCAAAGAAACAAGAGAAGGTAAAGTAATTTGTTTCATTCCTTTTAGAAATTTATCTTATGTTTTACTTCATTCAGCTCTCTCTCTCTCTCTCTCTCTCTCTCTCTCTCTCTCTCTCTCTCTCTCTCTCTCTCTCTAGCTTCCTTTTTAGAGAAATGTTCTCGTCTCTTTGAATTTCTCTTCCAGTGGAAAGAGCCTCTTCCATGTAAACCTTGAAAAGAGAATTAAAACTAAAAATAATTTTATTCATATTTTCTATTTACTAAATATGAAGTTTATGAGCAATATGATTATTTGATTTTTTTTGTAGATATATCAAGTTTTCATTTAATATTCTTATCCATGTGACAATACTTTGAAAGCAATAAGATTTTTTCAGTATTAAGCTCTTTAACTTAAACTAACTATACACAAGTTATGATCAGTATCAATTTCTCTCTCTCTCTCTCTCTCTCTCTCTCTCTCTCTCTCTCTCTCTCTCTATGTTCTTAATTGTTAAAACTCTAAGCTCTTTCAAAATGCAATAGCTGTTATATATTCTTTTATTAGAAGTATTGTAATAATTATGAATTTTTAAAAAAATAATCACTTTCTGATAAATGCATTTCAAAAATCAAGATCAAATAAACAAGCAGGGTCCTTTTTTACCCCTCAATAATGGTTTTGTTATAATTTACATTTAGCTAATAATAATTATATCTGATTATTATCTTCATCTGCTTTATATTAATCTGTCCTTCTGCACTTTTTTCTGTCCATATTTTTCTGTCCGTCCTCAGATCTTAAAAACTACCGAGGCTAGAGGGATGCAATTTGCAATGTTGATCATCCACTCTCCAAACATTAAACATGCCAAATTGCAACCCTCTAGCCTCAATAGTTTTATTTAATTCAAAGTTAAAGTTAACCATGAATCGTGCATCCGGCAGCGCTTTCTGGAGCCATGGGACGCACCCTCACTCTACCGTATTTGTTGAGCAACTGGAGAGCTGCCGCATTATACGTTGTACAGGAAACTCGATTGTTCGGCGTATTTTATGGTCGTTTACTACGTGGAAATAATTTAAGTGCAACCTATTTTCTCGGGAATAACTATTCTTTTCCATTTTTTTTATAAATATGCCTAAAAACCACGGCTCTCTATAAGTTCCCAATCAGTGAGAAAGTAGTGAGGTTGGCTTCCCTGACGGAACATTTTTCACCCTGCCCATAAGACTGGTTAATGGGCAAACTTCGTCCATACATCATTGCGTGGAGTAACCTAAAGTATTTCATAAGTATTTTAAGAAGCCAGGCCCTTTTTCGAAGCTCACTTTACTGTCTTGTTTTTCTTATTTCTTTTATGGTTTTTTTTTTAATTTTAAGCCGCGATAGATATCTCCTGGATAGATTTCTTCAGAGGGTTGTTTTGGTGTTATTCTTTCGATAAGTTCAGTGTATTTTATTTTCAAAAGCTTTTCACTTCTTTAACGTACCTTATCAAATAATCCCATGTATATATATATATATATATATATATATATATATATATATATATTATATATATATATATATATATATATACAGAGAGAGAGAAGAGAGAGAGAGAGAGGAGTATCATATACATATATGTGTATATATATATATATTTTTATTGATAGATACTATATATATTAAGATATATATACTATATAATATATATTATATAATAGAGATATTTATTTATGATGGTGTATATAATATATCTACTTCTCAAAAAACACTCACGATCTAACCAAAGCAACTTGAAGCCGAAATATTTCGTCTCGGCAGATCAATCACTCTATCATTTTTACAGGTACAAATCAAATCATGAGCAAAATCCATTCATAAAAGAGCTAAAATCACTTATAATATACTTTTGTGTGTTCCCTTTTGATCGGAGACCATCAATCGCAGTCGGCCATTCAAAAGGCAAGGCAAAATTAGTTCCAACAACAGTATGAAAAAAAGACCCCCCGAAAAAAAGGAAAAAAGTTTCGATAATATTCAGCCCAAAACGCCATTAAATTTTTAATCTTAAACTTCTTTGATCTCGTATTTTAATTATTAGTAGTGACTGATACTCGGAAAGTTAGATTGAATTCCTCGAATAAATACTTTTATTCTTTCTCATTTTTCGTTTTTTTTTCTTGTTGATTTATCATTTTTCGGTTTCCACAAACCGAAAAATGAGAAACAAGAAAAAAAAAAAAGAAAATGAGAAAGAATAAAAGTATTTATTCGAGGAATTCAATCTAACGTTTCCGAGTATCCAGTCACTACTAATAATTAAAATACGAGATCAAAGAAGTTTAAGATTAAAAATTTAATGGCGTTTTGGGCTGAATATTATCGAAACTTTTTTTTATCTTTTTTTGGGAGGCTTTTTCTCATACTGGTGTTGGAACTAATTTTGCCTTGCCTTTTGAATGGCCGACTGCGATTGATGGTGTCCGATCAAAAGGGAACACACAAAAGTATATTATAAGTGATTTTAGCTCTTTTATGAAGGATTTTGCCCATGATTTGCTGTGTACAAACCTGTAAAAATGATAGAGCGATTGATCTGCGAGACGAAATATTTCGGCTTCAAGTTGCTTTGGTTAGATCGTGAGTGTTTTGAGAAGTAGATATATATATATACACTCATAAATAAATATATATATATAGATATATAATATATAATATATATTATATATATATATATATATATATAAAAAATATAATATATACACATATATGTATATGACTACTCTCTCTCTCCTCTCTCTCTCTCTGTATATATATATATATATATATATATATATATATATATATATATATATATATATATATATATATATATACATGGGATTATTTGATAAGGTACGTTAAAGAAGTGAAAAAGCTTTTGTAAATAAAATACACTGAACTTATCGAAAGAATAACACCAAAACCCTCTGAAGAAATCTATCCAGGAGATATCTATCGCGGCTTAAAATAAAAAAAAAAAAAAAAAGAAAGAAGAAAAACAAGACAGTAAAGTGAGCTTCGAAAAAGGGCCTGGCTTCTTAAAATACTTATGAAATACTTTAGGTTACTCCACACAATGATGTATGGACGAAGTTTGCCCATTAACCAGTCTTATGGGCAAGATGAAAAATGTTCCTGTCAGGGAAGCCAACCTCACTACTTTCTCACTGATTGGGAACTTATTGAGAGCCGTGGTTTTTAGGCATATTTATAAAAAAAATGGAAAAGAATAGTTATTCCCGAGAAAATAGGTTGCACTTAAATTATTTCCACGTAGTAAACGACCATAAAATACGCCGAACAATCGAGTTTCCTGTACAACGTATAATGCGGCAGCTCTCCAGTTGCTCAACAAATACGGTAGAGTGAGGGTGCGTCCCATGGCTCCAGAAAGCGCTGCCGGATGCACGATTCATGGTTAACTTTAAGTTTGAATTAAATAAAACTATTGAGGCTAGAGGGTTGCAATTTGGCATGTTTAATGTTTGGAGAGTGGATGATCAACATTGCAAATTGCATCCCTCTAGCCTCGGTAGTATTTAAGATCTGAGGACGGACAGAAAAAGTATGGACAGGAAAAAGTGCAAAAGGACAGATTAATATAAAGCAGATGAAGATAATAATCAGATATAATTATTATTAGCTAAATGTAAATTATAACAAAACCATTATTTAGGGGTAAACAAAGGACCCTGCTCTTTTATTTGATCTTGATTTTTGAAATGCATTTATCAGAAAGTGATTGTTTTTTCAAAAATTCATAATTATTACAATACTTCTAATAAAAGAATATATAACAGCTATTGCATTTTAAAAGAGCTTAGAGTTTTAACAATTAAGAACATAGAGAGAGAGAGAGAGAGAGAGAAGAGAGAGAGAGAGAGGAGAGAGAGAGAGAGAGATTGATACTGATCATAACTTGTGTATAGTTAGTTTAAGTTAAAGAGCTTAATACTGAAAAATCTTATTGCTTTCAAAGTATTGTCACATGGATAAGAATATTAAATGAAAACTTACTATATCTAAAAAAACTCAAATAATCAATAGCTCATAAACTTCATATTTAGTAAATAGAAAATATAAATAAAATTATTTTTAGTTTTGATTATCTTTTCAAGGTTAACATGGAAGAGGCTCTTTCCACTGGAAGGGAAATTCAAAAGGACGAGAACATTTCTCTAAAAAGGAAGCTAGAGAGAGAGAGAGAGGAGAGAGAGAGACGAGAGAGAGAGAGCGAGAGAGAAGAGAGAGAGAGAGGCTGAATGAAGTAAAACATAAGATAAATTTCTAAAAGGAATGAAACAAAGTACTTTACCTTCTCTTGTTTCTTTGAGGGGAGGTCAACACAAAGGAAATAGGATAAACGGTTATTGAATATAGAATAGGAATTTATGACTGATTTCTGCTCAGTCCTACTGATAACTGATTTCAAATGTACAGAGAACTGATATATTGATACATATATTTTCAGTGCATTGCAATATAAAAGAGCGACTCACAACAGTAAATCGAGTTAATCAACCCTCTATCTCTCTTAGGAAACAGTTTCTTTTCTTGAAAAGCAAGCATAAAGTCACACTGCGTTGAAAAATGTGTGTGTAAAACAGGAGATTTATCAAAGGGGCATGCTGGGGAAATTAAGCTTCCTTTGCGAAGAGAAAAATCGATAAATATAGATACTCACATTTGCTACAGATTAGATATAAAACATTAGCCTAACAAGGATAGGTCTAGGATCATTGTGTAGACTCTAAGAAGGCCTCTTCAATTTATAAAAACCAAGGTAAATATGAAGCTAAACAGTTCAAAGATCTCTAACTTCCTTGAAGAGGCCATTTGTAAACAATGCTGACCTCAAGAAAGACAATGCATTGACTAAAGAAGTTGTTAGGAGGTAAACATTAAGATTCTGGACTGGCTTAGTTCAACTGGCTACTCCGTTCCTGACGCTACATCGACCACTTTACTGAACGCGACCAACACCGAGCAAAACCACACAAGCAAGGAATATGCTAATGACAAACATGATATTCCACCCAAAACGAATATGTCATATTTTTTATATAGGTAATTGGAAACTAAATGGACGATTTTTTTTTATCCAAACATAATTCGGACAGTCTATTATATGGTTGCTGATTCCCTTAATCTCATTTAAATATACTTTTATTATATTTATAATAAGGTTTATTTTAGTGATCCCGACCACACGGGCTGGGCGATGGGTATCGGGAGGCCATTATATGCAAAATTTGGATGAATTCCATTTTGTAAATCTGCATAATTATTTAACATCGGAGTGCACTTTCAATATCAATATCATCTTTATATATATATATAATTATATATATATATATAGATATATATATATTATATATATATATATCTATATATATGATATATATATATATATATATATATATATATATATATATATATATATATATATATATATATATATTTATATATATATATACAACATATATATATATAAATATATATATATATATATATATATATATATATATATATATATATATATATATATATATATATGTGTGTGTGTGTGTGTGTGTGTGTGTGTATGTGTGTGTTATGTGTGTGTGGGGGAGAGAGGGAGAGAGAGAGAGAGAGAGAGAGCGAGAGAGAGAGAGAGAGAGAGAGAAAGAGAATTTCTCGACAAAATTGTATAATACATTTCATGTTTTTGAAGCTAATTTTAGTTTTCTGTAAAAGAAAACTGTTGTGCTGGCTTTGTCTGTCCGTCAGCACTTTTCTGTCCGCCCTCAGATCTTAAAAACTTCTGAGGCTGGAGGGCTGCAAATTGATATGTTGATCATCCATCCTCCAATCAATCATCACACATACCAAATTGCAGCCCTCTAGCTCCAGTAGATTTTATTCTATATAAGGTTAAATTTAGCCATAATCGTGCTTCTGGCAACGATATAGAATAAGCCACCAATGGGCCGTGGTTAAAGATTCGTGGGACGCGGTTCATACAACATTTTATTTTTTAAATATATGTAATTCGTGTAATTATATGCATTGCATATGAATAAAGATTTGAATTGCCTTGAATTGTATTATACCGAGACCACCGATAGATAGATGTATTTTCGGTGGCCTCGATAACGCCCTATAGCAGCTGTACAGAAAACTAGATTGTGCCGAAGAAACTTCGACACATTTTTCACGTGTTTATTATGGTATTTGACGGAGAAATAAACACTTAATTTCTTTATATTCTACTTCATAATATATCTCCTTAGGTACGAGATAGTCTAAGAAAATTTTATGGAAAATTCATAATCTTTGAATCATTTGATTCTTTGGCAAATCAAAAAAAAAAAGATAGTAATTAAGATACTGTTTACATATTTAGGTATGAATTGAATACTTTGATGTTTTTGCAAATAAGAATGATATTTTTTAAAGGAAACTGTTTTTATCTAGTTAATTGAATTGAATACTCTTTGATGTTTTAGCAAATAAAAAAAAGATATTTTTTTAAAGCAACTGTTTATATATATCTTGAATACTTTGATGTTTTAACAAATAAAAAAAGATAGTTTCTAAAGCAACTATTTATATCTAGTTAATGAATTGAATACTCTGAAAAATTGTGGCTAAATAGTCGCAAAGCAAATGGGTGAAATTTGCTCAGTGAGGGTTAAGGAAATTAGAAGCAATTGCCGGCGAAGTTGAGAAAAGAAAGTATGAAACTCGCGAATGTTGAGGAAGTTTAAATCAAGTTACGAACCTTAAACGGCTGAGAATTAATTACGGGTTGGAGGTAAAAAAAAAGGAGTGATCTGACCTCCAGCTTACTCGTGTGCGTGCTATAATCAGCGGTCGAATAGAACGTTGTTTCACCAACGAAAAGACAAAAAATAAGCTTTGTTTTATTAATTAATTTTTCGGTACTGTTTAACATGCACATTACTTTTTTTTACATTTTCATTCTAATAAATGAATCATAAATATCCTATCATAAAATCTTATATCTTTAACTCAACGTGAAACCTCTTTTCAGACCTTTTTAGGCAAACCCCCTCCAAAAAACAACAAAAACAAAGTAGTTTGTAAAGGCTTACTCCCCAAATAAGCAAAAAGAAAAAGCAAAGAAAGCCTTGAAAATTTTAGCATAAAAGACTTAGGATTCAAGCGAGATTGGTCAAGGGAAATAATGTTTCATTACAGTGATTTCCTTTTGCTTAAAAACCGATCATCTATTTAAATGGTTGGTCAAAGAGCCGAACTGGATAGACCAGATTTTTAAGAAAGAACTTTTACCCAAATCTAATGAGTCTTGACTTTGTCACTTTGGTGATCTTTCTGGTCAATAGTATTTTACCAGAGACATCAGGAAATTGACGGATTCATATTGTAAACGTGGGATTACAAAGATTACAGGGAAGGGAATGGAATATGGAATATGAAATTTAAGCCCAAAAGCCAAGCGCTGGGACCTATGAGGTCATTCATAGCTGAAAGGAATATTGAGAGTACGAAGGTTTCAAAGGTGTAACAGGATGGAACCTCGTAATTGCACCATGAAACAATATTGTTAGGAGAGGGTGGAAAGTACGATGGAAGAAAGAGAATATGAGTGGAGATATAGTAAAAGGAATGGTAAGAGTTACGGCTAGGGGTCGAAGGGACACTACAAAGAACCTTAAGTAATGCCTACAGTGCAGCTCACGAGGTACACTGAAAGGGATGAAACAAGTTCCAACGACGATTAGCGAAACCTTTCTATTAGTGTCGTAGAATTCTAGACTTCCTCACTATAGTAGATTTACATCAGCCATGCATATGCAGTCTAGGCCAGTCCTGATTGGCTGTTGATAAGCCAATCACAGGGCTGGAAGCTGTCAGTCTCTCTCTAGAGTTCACATAGGTAGGATGTATGTTCTACCTCTCCTGAAGGATACGTCTTTCAAAAGTATCTCTCAGGATAGGTGGAACATACATCCCGACTATGTGAACTCTCTCGAGAGACAGTTTCCGGCTCTGTGATTGGCTTATGAACAGCCAATCAGGACTGGCCTAGACATGAGATGCACGGCTGATGTGAGTCTACTGTAGTAGCGGTGAGAGAAAAAAGAAACAGGAAAAATAGATCTCCTGACCTTTCTACTGAGGTAAGTGTAAGGAAAGGGTTCTCCTCCTTCAGGATCGAATCCTGCTGGGGGCTAGTGGTGACAAAATGAAAAGGCTTTGTAAATCATCTCCTTTAATGAAGGCCATTTCTTTGGAGGCTTGAATTTCAGGTCGATGGTACCTGTGACCTTGTTCCACATGAATAGGGATAGGAAGGTCTTGAAATATGATATATTATAGACTAAACTTTGGGGCTAATTAAGCATTGTAGACGATAATGTAATTAATGAAATAATGTGAAACGTGCCTCATGTTTTCTCAATGAATAATAATAATAATAACTAATAATAATAATAATAATAATAATAATAAATAATAATATAATCATAAACACATGGGCAGTGCCAGTAATCAGATACAGCGCAGGAATAGTGGAATGGACGAAGGCAGAACTTCGCAGCATAGACCAGAAAACTAGGAAACCTATGACAATACACAAAGCACTACACCCAAGAGCAAATACGGACAGACTTTACATAACACGAAAGGAAGGAGTGAGAGGACTACTAAGTATAGAGGACTGCGTCAACATCGAGAACAGAGCACTGGGGCAATATCTGAAAACCAGTGAAGACAAGTGGCTCAAGAGTGCATGGGAAGAAGGACTGATAAAAGTAGACGAAGACCCAAAAATATACAGAGACAGGAGAATGACAAACAGAACAGAGGAATGGCACAACAAATCAATGCAAGGACAATACATGAGACAGACCAAAGAACTGGCCAGCGATGACACATGGCAAAGTTATAGAGAGGAGAGCTCAAGAAGGAAACTGAAGGAATGGTAACAGCGGCACAAGATCAGGCCCTAAGAACCAGATATATCCAAAGAACGATAGATGGAAATAACATCTCTCCCATATGTAGGAAGTGCAATACGAAAGATGAGACCATAAACCACATAGCAAGCGAATGTCTGGCACTTGCACAGAACCAGTGCAAAAAGAGGCATGATTCAGTAGCAAAAGCCCTCCACTGGAGCCTGTGCAAGAAACATCAGCTACCTTGCAATGATAAGTGGTATGAGCACCAACCTGAAGGAGTGATAGAAAACGATCAGGCAAAGATCCTCTGGGACTATGGTATCAGAACAGATAGGGTGATACGTGCAAACAGTACAGACGTGACGTTGATTGATAAAATCAAGAAGAAAGTATCACTCATTGATGTCGCAATACCATGGGACACTAGAGTTGAAGAGAAAGAAAGGGAAAAAATGGATAAGTATCTAGACCTGAAAATAGAAATAAGAAGGATATGGGATATGCCAGTGGAAATTGTACCCATAATCATAGGAGCACTAGGCACGATCCCAAGATCCCTGAAAAAGAATCTAGAAAAACTAGAGGCTGAAGTAGCTCCAGGACTCATGCAGAAGGGTGTGATCCTAGAAACGGCGCGCATAGTAAGAAAAGTGATGGACTCCTAAGGAGGCAGGATGCAACCCGGAACCCCACACTATAAATGCCACCCAGTCGAATTGGAGGACTGTGAAAAAAAAAAAAATAATAATGATAATTTCATATGAGGGGAGAGTTTGGTGTAGAGCTCTGTTACCTAGGCCGAGGAAATTGAGAATTTGGGAATGTTTTGCCGACAGAAAGAGGGAATCCGTCAATCATTAAAAAAAAGAAAAAAAAGAAACACGAGTATACTGTCAAGTTTGAAAGCTGACGATGGCTTACTGAAGGCATCGCATATTTCACAAGCATAAGATTATTTAAACTTAATAACTACTACTTATGGCAGTTTAATAACAAATTCTTTAGGGCAAAGGACTATGGGTAGACAGAGTCAACTTTAGAATTATTTGGAAACTATACTGCAAGGATGGAACTTGATCAATTTATCATAGAATATCAAGGATTGACAAATACCTAGACTCAGAAAAAACGAAGCAATCATGGATAGCTATCTCTCAACCAAGGCTGAAGGAAGGATACGATCAAAGATTGACTCAGAGTCAACCAAGTCTCTAGCATGATCAGTGATGCTTATAGATGTAATAGATGGACCATAAGTCTTATTTTCAGAAATGACAACAAATTAATTTCGCTGTTGCAGGATCAACAAATTGATCTGTGAACGAAAGTGAATTCCAGTGAATTCAAGTGATAGTATACTTGAAATACACTGCATTGCTTAATAGGACCAAGCTATATGTGATTTTGTAAATACAACTGGGTAGTGTGAAATTGGCAAAAAATTCAACAGTTATTAATAATATGAATGACACTCAGGTCTGATCTAAGTGTCTGATAAACTGGAAGAGGTTTCAATTATTATTAATATTATTATTATTATTATTATTATTATTATTATTATTATTATTATTATTACTCAGAACATGAACGCTATTCACATAGAACGTTTAAAGAGGCAACAGAAAGTTACAGGAAATACAGAAAGAAGATAGATAAACAAATCTTAACTAAAATACAACTCCGCTGGACAGAGTTGTCTTGCATCAGGAAAAGAATAAATAAAAACTGTGAAGAAAAAAAATGACAAAAAGTAAAAAGAAAAGATAAAAATAGAAAGGTCGATGTTTTTTTTATTGTGGGACAGTTTTAAAAAAATGAAAAATTGAGAGCTCGATGTTTTTTTTTATTGTGGGACAGTTTAAAAAAACAAACAACAGAAAGAACAAGACGACATTTCCAACTAAAACAACGAGGGTTTCCATGTCATCGACAGCCAGTGAAGTCTATCGAAAACCGATATATTCAACTGCATCACTCATGTTATGTTCGCTGTCCTTTCGCCCTTTCTTCGTATCTGTTACATATCTCTGTTATCTTACCGAGAAAGATGAAGAATGGTATCGAAGCCTTTAGAGACACAAAGGAAACTTTGAAAGCCTTTCTATTCAGTCTTATATTTTAAGTGAGAATATAGTTGGCAACAGCAGTATGAATATATAGGTACATGTAATTGTAATAGCCACAATGCCCTCTTAACTTCTCGAATTCTTTGCGCTTTGTTTGGATACGCTAGTCACTACAAAGCCTTACATATTAAAAAAAGCGCGAAGAATTCGACTAGTTAAGAGGGCATTGTGGCTATTAAAATTATATATGTATCTGGTAACAAAGTGAAGAAGTTCATTCTATAGGCCATATACATTAACTGGGATAAGGCCTCAATAATCCACAAGGTCAATGACCAAAGGAATAGGAATCTGTTGGAGTCCATCTTTTTTGAAGCCACGTCAACGAGGAATACAAATCTCCACCCTGGATTAACTCTTGATCCACTTTCCTTTGCTTTTTTTTTTGCTTAAAGAATACTCTGTTAGATTAACAAACTGTAACCCCGCCTCCTTCTGATTTTGTATATAAAACCTTGCTAACCTCAACTGTATTTAGTATTAACTTGAAAATGTAGAATAAACTACGAAAATACTTGTTCAAAGTCCCCGTTTCACTCACCTGGATTTAATTAAGGATATTCGCAAGCACGTGTTCCTTCGTGCTATATTGGATATATGTGTAAACACACACACACACACACACACACACATACATATATATATATATATATATATATATATATATATATATATATATATATATATATATATATATATATATATATATATATATATATCTCGGACCCGGTGTAAGTAAAAAAATGATTTGTTTAAAACACGTGCTCATGTGTTCATTATTTCTAAAAAAAATGTTCAAACATACATACATACGAGTGCATACTGTTGTGAAAAATATATTGATGGAAAGAAGGAAAGAAGAAGAAGAAGAAGAAGAAGAAGAAGAAGAAGAAGAAGAAGAAGAAGAAGAAGAAGACAGTTGACTTTTATTACAAAGCCCATCTCAGTCATTTCACAAAGAGTCAAATAAATGTGACTTCACTCACTACTTGAAAACAGCGAGTCGATTGGATGGGGATCAAGGAAACCTTTGATCTGAGTAGATCCTAGGAGGATCTAAAGGGCTACACAGATTGACTTTTGCTTGTAAAGAAAAAAAAAGAGAGAGATCTGACTGAGGATTGCTTTCCGTGATATCTTCAGACGATTTGATTGTTAATGGATACGTAATAATAATAATAATAATAATAATAATAATAATAATAATAATAATAATAATAATAATAATAATAATAATAATAATAATAATAATCGAACGTTTACAGTGACCTAGTGAATGAAATAAAATTGACTAAATGCATACATTTTTCTCCCCTGATTTACTAAAATGACCTATTTGGATTTGTTAGTGATTTCGTCACACAATGACCGATAGTTTTACAGTAATGCGCTCCATTAGTTTGTTAAGAAAAATTTCTGTGAACATTAAACAGTATCCTATGCTTTTCAATGTAAATCTGAATTCAGTCGTAGAACGTCAATAACACGTCCGCAACATATCGCACAAACGTCGTATACAAATTGATTACATGTCAACTACCTATTTGCAGTTCTAACCAGTGCTTCATACGATTATCCAGCATTTGTCGAGATTTTTTTTTTTTTGTCGTAATGTTGACGTGTTTTCAACTGGTCTTTGATATACATACCATAAATTACTTACTACATGTATTTAGAAAACCTTAAAGAAATATATTCTTTATTTTTACAGAATATTTAAAAATATATTTTTCTTTCGTTCCTCTGTGTAATTATGAGCTGGCTGCCCTATGAACTTCTACGGCTTCTGATACTATTAGAAAGCTGCTTAACTATAACTTAGCTATGGCATGATACTAAGCCACGGAAAATATGAATGAGAGGTAACTTGTAATTTTACAAGATATTTTCTGTAGCGATGCGCTCACTACCACCCATGAAAAATAAAAGGTAAAAACGAAAAAAAAGAGAAAACTTTCCTTCGTTCCACTATTCTTAGGATTAGTTCTATTCCACACAATGCAACGAGCTCTCACTAAAGCTAGCTAATCTAACTTTATCACTATGCTATTATATTCTCCTCAATCGCTGAGATCTCTGTCTCTAATTTTACGATTCCTCTCGCCTTCTTGCTGTAGAAGAATGGAGGCGAGAGAGAGAGAGAGAGAGAGAGAGAGAGAGAGAGAGAGAGAGAGAGAGAGAGAGAGAGAGAGAGAGGTCGTAACTTGAAGGAGGAATGGCTGGTGAATTCAAGAAAATAATCGCTCATCTTTACACTATGATAACTTTACATATGTCAAGGAATAATCTAACATTTAATCTTCCAGCTAGAGACAAAAAAGAAAGAGAGAGACCTTACCTTACAGACGTTACATCTTGTTCGGGTTGCCCCAGGTCCCTCAGTGTGAGGCACCTCTAATGTCTACCAGAGAGTTGCTAGTACATCTTCCGGTATATTTTGCATCTTCCAATCTTGGATGGTCTGGGATGCAGTTTAGATATTTGTCGAGCTTATTCTTAAACACATCTACGCTCACTCCTGATATATTCCTCAGATGAGCTGGCAACGCATTGAATAGACGCTGCATTATCGATGCTGGTGCGTAGTGGATTAATGTTCTGTGTGCTTTCCTTATTTTCCTGGTATAGTTTTGGGCACTATTAATCTACCTCTGCTTGACTCTTTCTGATATTTTTAGTTCCATGATATTTTCTGCTATTCCTTCTATCTGTTTCCATGCCTGAATTATCATGTAGAGTTCTCTTCTTCCTTTATAGACTATATAATTTTAAGAATTGTAGTCTTTCCCAGTAGTCAAGGTCTTTAACTTCTTCTATTCTAGCTGTAAAGGACCTTTGTACACTCTCTATTTGTGCAATATCCTTTTGATAGTGTGGGTACCATATCATATTGCAATATTCAAGTGGACTACGAACATATGTTTTATAAAGCATAATCATGTGTTCAGCTTTTCTTGTTTTGAAGTGCCGTAACAACATTCCCATTTTTGCTTTACATTTTGCCAACAGAGTTGCTATTTGATCATTGCATAACATGTTCCTATCATCATCACACCAAGGTCTTTAACTGCTTCCTTATTTGTGATTGTCTCATTATTAGGTCCCTTATATGCATATAGCTTTCTTTCTCTGTCTCCATAATTTATTGATTCAAATTTATCAGAGTTAAATACCATCCTATTTACCTCTGCCCAATCATATACTTTGTTAAGGTCTCTTTGTAGAGCGTTCCTATCTTCATCACAAGTAATTTCTCTACTTATTCTTGTGTCATCTGCGAAACTACTCACTACCGAATCCTTAACATTATTGTCTATGTCTTCAATCATAATAACAAACAGTATTGCAGCTAACACCGTACCTTGCGGCACACCGGATATTACCTTGGCTTCATCCGATTTCTCGTCGTTTGCAATAACTATCTGTTTTCTGTGTGTAAAATTCTTTTAACCATCTTCCTACTTTATCCACGATATTGTGTTTTCTAATTTTCTTCGCTAATATATTATGGTCTACTTTATCAAAAGCTTTTGCAAAGTCTAAATAAACCACATCTGTTTCATTTCCGCTTTTCATATTTTTGAATATGTTCTCACGGTGGACTAACAGTTGGGTTTGTGTACTTTTTCCGGGTACGAAACCATGTTGTCCTTTATTAAACAAATTATTTTTTATTAAATGTTTCATAATATTTTTCTTCATTACCCTTTCATACACTTTCATAATATGTGATGTTAGACTCACAGGCCTATAATTACTTGCCTCTAGTCTTGATCCACTTTTGAAAGTAGGGGTAATATATGCTAATTTGTGCTCATCATAAATCTTGCCTGTATCTACACTTTGTCTTAATAATATTGCAAGTGGCTTTGCGATAGAATGAACTACTTTCTTTAACAAAATAGCAGGAATTCCATCAGGCCCTGCAGCAGCTCCATTTTTAATTTCATTAATAGCCTGCACAATATCAGCTTCATTAATATCTATGTCAGCTAAATATTCACTATTTTCATCCCTTACTTCTATATCATTATCTTCATTATCTATTCTAGGGGTGAATTCTCTCTTATATCGTTCTGCCAGTATGTTGCAAATTTCCTTTTTTCATTCGTTAATCTCCTTCAATTCTTAGAGGGCCTATTTCTATTCTTCTTTTATTCATCTTCTTCGCATATGAGTATAATAGTTTGGGATTTTGCTTGATATTTAATAGGGTTTTTTCTTCCAAGTCCCGTTTTTCATTTTCTTTTTTTGATTGTATAATCGTTTTGTTCTGCATTTTCCTATCTTACTTTTTAGTTCTATAACTTTCCATGCATTTTTTTTTTGCTAGACCTTTTTTCCACTTTCTGATTTTCTGGAACAAGATCCTTCTGTCTCTTGGTATGCATGACTGATGTTTACTTTTCTTCTTCGGTATATATTTATCCACTATTTTCTCTAATATTTTTTATATAATATCTCCGTATTTACCTTTATGTCATCACTTACGAAAATATTATCCCAATCTTTGTTTAATTCTTCATTTATTTCTGACCATTTTATATTTTTACTGTAGAAGTTGTATTTTCCATATCCTTCCCACTTTTTCATTTCTTGCTTATCTCTGTTTTCACTTGCTTTGGAATGGACTGTTAATTCTATGACATTATGGTCTGAAATACTCGCATTATAAACTATTATTTCTTTAACATAATTCATCTCGTTCACAAATACTAGGTCTAAAGTATTTTCCTTTCTTGTTGGCAGGTGATTTATTTGTTGAATGTTGTATTCTAGTAGCATATCTAATAGCTTTTCGAATTGCCTCTTTATCTTCTGCACTTACTATTACTCTCTTTTTTATATGTATAAGTACATCCACAATCTCCTATTCGTTCTTTCCAGTCTACGAAAGGAAAGTTGAAGTCTCCAGATAGGAGAATAGTCCAGTCCTTGTGATTTCTACATATATCATCCAATTTTTCTATTATTAAGTCAAACTCTTTAGTATTAGGAGGTCTATATATTACTATGTTCATTAATTTTTCAGATTCAAATTCTACCGCTATTAGTTCACATTCTGAGTTACTATATTTCTCATATATTTTTCCTTGTTTTTTGTCTTTCCCATATATTGCGGTTCCCCCTTGATTCCTATTTTTTTCTATCTGATCTATAAGTTTGAAACCCTTTTATTTTGTTTGATCATCATTCCCAGTCTCTGGGAATACCAGGTTTCACTTATATTCATTATATCTATTTTCTTTTCAATTTGGGTTAGTTCTTCTAAGTACTCTATTTTTCTTTTTGAGTTACTCGTAACTAAACCCTGCGCATTCATCACTATGATGGTTTGTGTGTTTTCTCCTTCACTTAATATTGGTAATAATAAGGATTTTCCCATGTCTCTTTCCTGTTCTGGTATGTTGTTCTTTTTTCATTTCCAGAAATTATGACATTAAAAAATCCAACTTTTCCATAATATTTGTTCTTCCTTCATCATAATTATTCATTTTGTGTCTGAATCTGCAATTTTCTCCATATCTGCAATATCCCTTTGCATAATAAAAACAGTTATTATCTCTTGAGTAGAATCTTGGAGCTGATGCATTGAAATTTTTTGCTGGCACCTCTGCATATCTCGTTGATGGCTTGCTTTTTTCTTTTACCTGATATTCTTCATTCCTCTCTTTATTTGTTTCTTTCTTATTTTGGATTTTATTTCTTGATTGGTTATTTATTTGATTATTTTTCATGGCTACAGGGTGCATATATTTACATTTTTTGTCGAACTTACATCCTTTTCCTTCTTTTAGGTTTTTGCATATTTTTGGATGTAGATCTCTGCAATCATCCTCATATCCATCTAAGTATGCACATTTACCATATATTTCATAGTTGTGACATACCTTAGGATGTTTGTAGTAACATTTTTCTCCATATCTGCAATTCCCTCTTTTCAAAAGGTTGCAGACTTTGTCTTTTTTGTATATTTTTTCCTCTTTCCCGTCATTGTGTAGATCTGGGTAGAGCCTCTTCGGCATTTTCTTTTGTGCTGTCATATCGTAATTTATTTCTTCGTAGGTATGCTGCTTTATAGCCTCATATGTAGTATCAATGAGTATCTCTGCATCCATACTTTTATCTTGTTCTTTGTTTTCCTTATCTTTTTCTGTCATTTCAGTTTTGTTTACTTCTCTTACGTTTTCCTCTTCTTCTTCTTCTTCTTCTTCTTCTTCCTCTTCTTCTTCTTCTTCATCCTCAACTATTTGTACATTCAATCTTGATTTAATAACATTGTCTATCCATGGTAGACATGTTGAGCAAAAAATTCTTGTGTCTTTTCTCATATCTTGCATTACCTCAGCACACTGTGGATGGGTCGGAATGTTGCATGCAGCACATTTTCTGATTAGGTTTTGTGGATTAACTATGTTATACCACACCTTACACAGTTTACATGCTTTTGGCATTCTTTTTCCTAATGCATCAATTAGGATATTCACAAAAGGTTCACTTTATTCATTTTCTTTGTCGGAATATGTTGGTTTATGTATATTTTCTTTATGAGTCTCTTGACCACTTGGATTTTATTTGGAACTTCTTCAATTATTTTCAAGATGTTTTCATTTGATTTGTTCCAGTTTGAAGGATTGTATCCTTCTAATATATCTATGAATGATTTTGTATCTTTTTGGTTAGGACTGTTGCTGATTTCATAGATCAGAAATGCCAGTTCCCTTCCTGCTACCTCATCGTATTGCGAATCTGCCAAGCAAGCTAAATCTCGCCATTTTTTTCCGCAGTTGGAGCTTACTGCCATCTTGTTCTGATTTACAGTATTTCACTTGATAAACTAACTTAGAAGACGCTTTATCCTACTATTTCCACACTAATCTTATCACCGATAGTTCACGAACACTTCTAGATATTTCTCAAATTCTAGACGTATGTTAAACTTGTGATATGTTGATTAATCTGACTTCGACCAGGAACGTCTCACCAAGCAAGATGACTACTACGAGAGAGAGAAAAAAAAAATAAAACCGCTAGCATAAAATTAAACAAATATATTCAATATCAGCGATCGGTGAACAAGCCTAACCTTTCGCTAATGATAATTATTTCCTTATAAACTATGTCTACAGCATCTTCTGAATGGCAATACCGAGAACCTATTTGATATGTCAAAATCATCGACCCGTTTCATTTGCAATAGTATAACTGCTTCTTTCAATCGTTTTCCTGTATGTAATATTTAATTTTATTTGAGCTTCCATGTTAAGCATATAGTATATTGCCTGTTTATATAACACAGAAGAGCGGCGTTTGCTTTTAAGACAACACAATTCTCTGATATTTGATGGCAATAAGAAAACTCTGGCAAAAATAATATAAATAACGACACACTTGTCTGATATTTGATGGCAATATGAAAATTCTGGCAAAAATAATATTAATAACAAAACAATTGTCTGATATTTGATGGCAATATTGAAACTCTGGCAAAAATAATATAAATAACAAAGATATCTGACCTTTTCTTAAAGCAAAACTTATATACGAAATGTCATACGAAGCTATCATATATTTAATATTACAATACTGTAGCAAAAATATGGGATTTCTTTTATCTTTCAGGTCGAAACTTTAAAATCACTGTAAGCAATGAAAGAAAAATATTTAGAATGAAAATAATCATCTAGAGAGAAAATAAATAGTGTGTAAAATTGATAAGTACACTTTTTGTGTTATATTTATCGTTGGAACTGGAATGTAAAATTTAGGCAAAAGGTCAGGCACTGGGACCTATGAGGCCATTCAGCTCCGAAAAAGGAAACTGAGAGTAAGAAAGCTTTAGAAGCGTAACAGGAGGAAAACCTCAAAGCAGTTGCAGTCTGAAACAATGGTCAGGAGAGGATGGAAAATAAGATGGAAGCAAGAGAATATGAACGGAGGTACAGTCAAAGGAACAAATGGGGTTGTAGCAAGGGGCCGAATCTTAAGTAATCCCTGTAGCTACTCACAGCGTGTGAGGTGCACTGTCGGCACTCTCCTCCTGCGGGGATTGTATTTATCGCATTGTTCTCCTTTTAAAGACTGGCTAAAAAAAAAAAAAAAAAAAAAAAAAAAAAAAACATCTTTTTTCCTTTCAAACTAAATCAATCAAAAAGCTTATGATTCTCTTAGCTCATTTTTCCCCTGGATTGCAAGCCAGTTTCTTTCCGTTCCAGTGCTCCAGATAAAACATAGAATAAATTTTGAATAAATTTTGAATAAACTGAGGCTATGATTATCTCTAGTGCAGACGACCGAAGATGCAGCCACCTTCCGGAATTTGCTGCATAAGGAAAATAGCTGAGAATCAGGGGAGCGAATCCAGACCGCCAAATGTTCATCAGTACGTTGCAATCAAATTTTTTATTTTATCAATTTTTTATTTTTTTTAGAATTTCATACAGTTAACAGATGGAGTTCTGGGAAATGTAGAAAGCGAAAATATTTCGCGAAATGGAATCATAATGCGCGTTGCAGGTCAGATTTCTGGTTTCGCAGAGATTAATTCCGTCGCCAACAATAGCAAGGTTTTTTGCCTCCCAAAAGCAAATGGTTATGTCATGTGGCCCACATTATGGAGGGATTATTCGATGTGGATGCGAGACTTGACTTTCGGATATTACCGGTCTTTTTCGCTTTGGAATATTTACGCAAGTATATGCTCCCCACATTATGCAGTATATATGTATTATAGATATATATATATATATATATATATATATATATATATATATACTATATATATATATATATATATATATATATATATATATATATATATATATATATATATATATATATATATATATGCATACCAGTCGCAATGACCCATAATCTTATTTCACTAAAGCATTAGAATACACACACACACACACACACACACACACACACACACACACACACATATATAGATAGATAGATATATATATATATATATATATATATATATATATATATATAATATATATATATATATATATATATATATATATATATATACATATATATATAATACCTATATATATATACACATCGTTCTGGGAGCATATATATCTGTGTGTGTGTATATACCAGTCCAGTGTTTCATCTTTATTTTATAAACCATAGAATTATATATATAAACCATTATAGATATATATATATATATATATATATATATATATATATATATATATATATATATATATATATATATATATATGCATACCAGTCGCAATGTCCCATCATCTTATCTCACTAAAGCATTAGAATACATACACACACACACGCACACACACACATATATATATATATATATATACTTTTATATATATATATTATATATATATATATATATATGAATGATTTATATTATATATATATATATATATATATATATATATGAATATATATATATATAATATATATGTATATATATATATATATATATATATATATATATATATAAATAAAGGTTTTTTGCCACGAAGGAAAAAATGAAAAAAGCGAGATAGCCAAGTACTTTCGGTCCTATTCGGACCCTTTACTGAGGCAAACTGATTTTACAAAGAACAACAAAGTCAAAAGAAGGCTTAATATACAAACTAACACTACCAGATTAGCCATAAGGGCGATTTTCACTCTACAGGAAGGAGGAGTCGCCAGAGGCTAGCCACACCTTGAAGGGTACCCGCAGTAAACAAGTGATTCTTCCAGAAAATAGTACATTTTGAAAAACCACCGGAGCATATACAATTTAATATCATGAATTTTTACACAATTTTTCCCAACAAAAATTATTATTAATGAAAAGACGAAAGAAAATATATATATATATATATATATATATATATATATATATATATATATATATATATATATATATATATATATATCGAGCAAGAGAAAGAGGGAGAGAGAATATCGAACCAGAGAGAGAGAGAGAGAGAGAGAGAGAGAGAGAGAGAGAGAAATAATAACTATATACATGTGGGACTAATTTATTAGTTGTTCATTTATTTTGAGGTGCTTCATAAGCATCTTACAAATATATTGGTCCAAATAGTACATTCCCAGACTAAGATTTAGGTTGTTTTTATTAGTGATTTGTATAATTGCCGATTCCAGTAAATTTCTTGAAACATAATCATTAGATCTAGCAATTACCGAGGTATCACCCCAATTAATACAATGAGATTTTCACTCAGATGGATAAACTGTGCATTTGAAGTCTGGGCTGTTCTAACTGAATACATATGCTGCTTAATCCGAACACATAAATTTTTACTAGACTGACCAACGTAAAACGATGGGCAATCCTTACAAGGAATTTTGTAAATGATGTTGTTATTTGTTACGGGACTATTCTTAATTAGCATATCTTTAATGGTATTGTTATAAGAGAACACTACATTAACATTAACGATTTAAATATTGATTTTATGGTTCAAATCCACGAAAAATAAAGTAAGCATAAGTACATTTTTAGGCATTTTTCTTTTTCATTAATAGCAAAACATTATAAAAGGACCTCAAAATAAATGAACAACTAATAAATTAGTACCACATGTATATAGTTATTATTTCTCTCTCTCTCTCTCTCTCTCTCTCTCTCTCTCTCTCTCTCTGGTTCGATATTCTCTCTCCCTCTTTCTCTTGCTCGATATATATATATTTATATTTTCTTTCGTCTTTTCATTAATAATAATTTTTGTTGGGAAAAATTGTGTAAAATTCATGATATTAAATTGTATATGCTCCCGTGTTTTTTCAAAATGTACTGTTTTCTGGAAGAATCACTTGTTTTACTGCGGGTACCATTCAAGGTGTGGCTAGCCTCTGGCGACTCCTCCTTCCTGTAGAGTGAAAATCGCCCTTATGGCTAATCTGGTAGTGTCGGTTTGTATATTAAGCCTTCTTTGACTGTGTTGTTCTTTGTAAAATCAGTTTGCCTCAGTAAAGGGTCCGAATAGGACCGAAAGTACTTGGCTATCTCGCTTTTTTCATTTTTTCCTTCGTGGCAAAAAACCTTTATTTATACATAGCATCACGTTTTATATACTACGTGATCAAGTTATTCATATAAGTTGCATCATACCAATTTGGAAAAACCACAGTCTTAATGTTTCAACATTTGATTGATTAAACCATTAGAATATATATATATATATATATATATATATATATATATATATATATATATATATATATATATATATATATATATATATATATATATATATTCTAATGGTTTAATCAAATAAAATGTTGAAACATTAAGACTGTGGTTTTCCAAATTGGTATGATGCAACTTTATAAACAGATATCAATCCTTGATATACGTCAAACTACACATCTTTATCTTCAGTGAATTATTTTTGCCTACGAGATATTTCCAGATGTTGCCTTCCCGGCAGCGACAAAAACCACCTGTCACATGACGTCACGTCCCAAGGATCGTGTTGCAAAGTTTTAGATCCTGGTGACTTTTGCAAGCAATTGTTTTTTTTTCTTATTTATTTTCCAGCGTTGGTAAATTTAATTTGTGTCGGAAATCTTTTAGGAGTCTCTGTCTGTCTCTGTGTTTTTCTCTCTCTGTTTACCTCTGTCTTTCTGAGATAAAATGGAAATAGTGATAGAGGAAAGAATCTCTCTCTCTCTATCTCTCTCTCTCTCTCTCTCTCTCTCTCTCTCTCTCTCTCTCTCTCTCTCTCATGCATGACTTAGAAACACGACGATTGCGAGGACAACTAATAGAAACATTCAAAATACTGAAAGGCATAACAAAAGTAGACAGTAACCTCTTCATATTAGACGAAAACCAGACAAGAGTAATGGATAGAAACTAGAGAACTTCTTTATAGACATGATATGTGACACATGGAGTTTAAAAGAAAGCTAGACAAGATATTTAGGACACTATGAATGAATAGTAAAACCTGCTCCTAGAGATAAGTGAGCAAATTGTGTCTCCTCGGATGGACTAATAAGTCTTTGATACATTCTAATTCTTGTAACTCCTTATAACTCTCTCTCTCTCTCTCTCTCTCTCTCTCTCTCTCTCTCTCTCTCTCTCTCTCTTATAGACCTGCCTGTGTCAAGACACATCTTCACAAAAAGAAAATGCACATGTCATATATTTAAGACTCTCTCTCTCTCTCTCTCTCTCTCTCTCTCTCTCTCTCTCTCTCTCTCTCCCCTGTAACGATTGTAGAGAACATTTACAGTTTTCCTGCCATTAGCCAATTTCTCATTTTCCAAAGTGGATCGTAATTGCTCATCTAAATGGCTCCATAACTCTTCACTATTTTTCATGTCCCGTTCGAATAAGCAATTTTTGTTAACTATCTGCATCGGCTGTAACTTAATCATTGACTTCCACTTCCAGGGAAGTATCAGGTCTGTCTCTCTCACCTTTTACATCCTGGATTGTGAAAGAAACAGACATGATACTTTTGCTGAAACAAGAGGTCAAAGATAAAGTTAACGTCGTTGCCGATAACTCAAAAAAAAACTGAAAGAATGCTTGTTCGACACTTTGCCAGAAAATGGACGAAATGTTCCTTCCGTCGAGAGGTATTGTAACACTACATAGACCAGTCCCTGAAAGATCTTATGTAGATCTGCAAAGGTGATTTGAAAACGTAAAATTTCCCGCCACACACTTTTGTTATATTCGAACACAAAGGTAAGGATACTTTCCTTACCTTTTGGTGTGCATGTCTCTACCTGGGAACATATGAGCACCTAAAATTCAATCAACGGCTGAAATATCTGAAATATTCAAAAGCGTCAATCAACCGAAGTACTGCAGCTCTGTGTGGCAATCTATAATTCAAGAGGCTTTTTATAGGGGATAAAAACATACGTAGATTTGCATGTTTTATGATGCACTCTGCAGCTTACATGTCCAGGCTTGAAAATTATCTATTTTCGTGAGGGGAATGAAGCCTTCAGCACAGAATACCTTATTATTCTATCAGTTTGATTACAGAAATTCAAAATAGTCTATGTCCTTTGCTGTAACAGGCAAAGATGTCATTCCCCTTGAATTCACCAATGACCTCAAAGTTTAGAATGAATTCACCAATGACCTCAAAGTTTAGAATGAATTCACCAGTGATCTCAAAGTTTAGAATTAATTCACCAGTGAGTGACCTGAAAGTTTAGAATTGCTTGGTCGACAACCATAGTGAGCGAGTGTCCGGATTAAAAATACCGAACAACAGCTGGAAACAGAATTGGAGAAGCAAATTCACCGAGGATTAGAACACGCGACGGAAAGACAAAATCGTAACAGAAACAGGGGCATTGTACAATTTTTTTTTAAGTAAGAATCGAGTCTGATCTATTTCCTCTTCCAAAGACTAGAATTGTACCTGGATCCCTGGAGACGCAGAGAGCTGTAGAAAATTATTCCATTAAATGTTTTTGGATTACTTATTGGTAGGTCTGCGTATGTGCCGTTTATTTATATGAATATCTATTATTTAGATGAATATTTATTTAGATGAATATTTATTAAGGCTCTTCGGTCACAATTTTCATTTGAAGTTACGGAATGGTCGTCAATAATTTTTGAAATACAGAACCATTTAAAAAATGATTAAATTTTGGTATATCTCCGTGTGCGCCATTTATTCAGATGAATACATGAATCATTAGTGTTTTTACTGAAGGCTTATCGATCACAATTTTCATTTGAAGTTACGAAATGGTCGTCAATGATTTTTGAAATACAGAATCCTTTAAAAAAAATGCTGCATAGAGAGAAGTAATGTTATATCTACTATCCATATTCATTTACCTCTTAAGCTATTTCTTTGTAAATTTATTGTTTTATTTTATTGTTTAAGCATTGAACATAATTTTCAGCTTTAGGATTTCAAAGGAAATGATCCCATAGCTCTGTTATGTTTTACAGAAGGAAAATCATATTGGTTGTCCTTCTTGGACTTTGCTGGTATACTGGTATATTAACAGCAAAAGATCTAACCATAAATCAGCTGTTTTACTCACTATATTAATAACAAATACTGAATATCCTGTCAATTTGTCTTTACTGTTATTCATTGCCTCTGATGAATAGCTTAGCGAATAGTTTAACGAATATATCTAAATAACAGCGTCATATGGAAGTGCTTTTTTCCAGACTAGAGACTTTATTTCACATCTTTCATGTTATCAAAAACCAAATTAAATAAAATGTTCGCCATTAACATAGTAGCACAGGTATTATACCGCTATATTAATGGCAAATGTATATATATTGTTACGGACCGAGGTCCGCTACAGGTTCGATATTATAATAAACAAAACAAAATCAACACCAACAGTTGAAACTGGGGATACGAATATAGAAAGAAACACAAAAAGAACAAAAGTTTATTTACAAGCTTACTAACAAAGATAAATGCAGAATGGTTTCTCTTATTTACATAACAAAGATAAAATCTTACAGTATGTGAACTGGGGAAACGGTGTCGTTCGTAATGAAATACTTGCTGGCCAGTTTTGCAGCTGTCGAAAATCAATGCTCAAAGCGACGGCTTCACAAAGGAGAACTGTGGAACTTCAAACGTCTTCTTGACTCCGTACTGCAGAGAACAATGTCTATCTTGATACTCGAAGGGCAGGTTATTCCTCAAAACCAACTTGTAGGACGATTTCTTCTACGAAGGCTTGCTCAACGTCGGAAAATCTCTCGCTCTCTCTCTGACTGGACGACTTGACCAGATTCCGATCAAACTCTCGTACGCCTTCTTCCCCTCTTATCCTTCGTCTGTTCCTTCTTCTCTTATCTCTCTCGGATGATCTCTCACTGATGATCTGATCTCTCTTGATGATCTCTGCTGGTCTCTCACTGATGATCTGATCTCTCCTACTTCGTCAGTCGTATATATACGGCGATCTGGGGGCGGGGTTTACCAGCGAACGTCACAGACTCCCGAGATGACAGGAACGTTTTAGAAGGATCTCGACGAAATATTGCATCATATTTCGCGGCGTTTTCTGACGACACGTCGGCGCCTGTTGAGTTCCATATCCCACCTGGCGATTCTAGAATAATCATGAGAACAGGCGCCTCCAACACGTGCGCGAATGCCTCCTTGTTGCAGACCTATTCGAAGAAAATGTATTTTCATTTCCTTTAACTTATCATTCATCGCTATGAAGCGATTACCATGACATATATATATATATATATATATATATATATATATATATATATATATATATATATATATATATATCTTCAAAGTGTGTAATGTTAGTGAATCACATATCATGTCTTGCTTGGAGACAGGCTGAGCTGTAGGGGCAGCTTTATTGAGTGAAGGAATTTGGTACATAAGCGTTTTAACCGAGAGACCGCTCGTCTTGTTGTCAAGCATGTACATTCGTTTGTATGGATGTTACAGGTCTAATAGACCAGGGCACTTGCGAAAGTCACATTCCTTTTGGTGAAAAAGAAAGAGGTCAGTTGGTACACGTCAGGTGTCGGGAGAGAAAACCCCCATCGTAAAGGTATGACACATATTTTGTAAGACTTAGAAAACCGTTACCTTTAAAAAGAGAGAGAATGTGTGAAATACATTCTTTTACTTAATTACTTTAAAAAGAGTGATGTGTGAAGTGTATCTTTTATCCCTTGTTATCTTTATTACAGATGGGTTCTATTCCATGGTACTAGAGATGGGATTCTCTAACCTGACTAATATAATGAACTTATTGACATTCTGGGTCTGGGAGTTAATTCTTAGTCAGGAGGGTAGAGTGACAACTTACTAGTTTTCTTTATGGGCAGATTTGGGTTTTCGTCACTATGACTTGATAATCATTTTGTTCTGTGCTATAGTCATCTGCTTTGGGTAATTAAATAGTATATTTTTTATACTTACGTGATCTTAATAGCCTAATGACATGTTTGCAGACAGAGGGCACCATTGACAACAGGTAAGGGTTTCCAATTTATGTAGTTTTAATCAAAGGGGGATTAAGAGTGGTGGCAGGCGGTTTAAGAGGCTTTTTTATATATTTTATAAGCTGTAGGTACACTAACAAAGAGACTGGTGACTAGTTAGACATAGATGTTTCTTGGTAGGAAAAGGGGATATAATCATGACACAGGCAACTCGGGGCTCTTTTTGCTGATTCAATGCATTGGGCAGTGAGAAGCTGTACGTCTTTTGGGCTAAGTCAATGTCAGCCATCTTGGGATTCTTGAATACCAGTGTTTTAAAACGTGAAGGGGAAAAGTTAATTTTCAGCGTATTAAAGTGTTTCACAAGTGTGGTAAAAACAGATCATGCATATTTGCGGTGCATATACGAATTCGGTTTCCAGTTTTATGAAGATGTGAGTGTATTTTCAAGCTTTCGTTCTTATTTTCTCCTTGTTTTTATCTTTTATATTTTTTTTAAACTTTTGTTGTTGTTTATATTCCTTTTGTTTGTTTGTGGCGAATTTACTCGAGCGGAGTTTTTTGTTGCGAGTCACGCCCTGAGAGAGAGAGAGAGAGAGAGAGAGGCGAGAGTTGGTGTGTGTGAGACGGTCGCCGGGGTGTATCGCTTAGTAAGCGTTTTGCATTTTTTTTTTTCTTTTTTTCTATCCCCTCCCTATTTTTTTTTTTTTTCTTTTTGCTTTTGTGGGATGATATACTGGGCGTGGGGCGCGTTTGTCATTTTGTTATCCATTATTGGGGGAAAATTTGTACTAATTTTCTGGATTGGTTTTTGTGTATATAAATAAATTGACGTTATTGGGATCGGGAATCTTATAGAACAAAAGAGCTTTCGGAAACAGAGAAAGATGGCGGATACTAAGAGTACCACAACGCTACTACATCACGTAACAAACGTGAGTGCGGGCGTGAGTCCTTTCAGAGGGATGGTAGATGGTGTTCTATCACAACCTGTCCAAATTTTTATTGAAGGGGTGAATAATTATTTAGCGGGGAAGAATATATCGGACATATAGAGGCATTTAGAGAGGCGAAAGCTTCGCTAGATTTCAATAGGGGAGATCTCTCTCATCGTTGCAGGAGTTTCCAATTTACAAAATGTCATACCTGGACGGATTTGCAAGCATTTTGGAATGGCTCAAAGGAACACGGAGATATGGTGAGGGACCTTCAGGGTCTTTATAAACGATGAAGGGCACTAATAACCTTGTAGAACATAGTTCAAAACTTTTTGACGCAGTGGCCGATTGGGTAGGAAAATTGAATACATCTAAATGGGTTACAGGGAGTAATGTCTCTTGATAACACTCATAAACTGATCTATTTTTCCCTTCTCTTGCACGATGTACCGGATGCGATAGTGAATAGCTTTGATGAAAAGATTGAACCTACTTCAGACGAAGAAATTACTTATGCCCAAATTGAGAAACATGTCTAAATGTCCCACTGTAGATAGTACAATTTTTAATGGGACAGGCCCGAGGGATAGAGTGCAAAGAGACAGAATTTTCTCCTCCCCGTCTGTGTGCAAAAGTTGAATATAACAAAAGATTGATCGATCAAAAGCAACAGCAGTTGCGCTGTTTCAACTGCAATAAATCAGGGCATCCAAAGAAATTGTAATACGGTTAAATATTGTGGAATATGTAAGAGTACCGATCATTATTGGCAGTCTTGTCCGTCTCAGATATGGAGAGATGCGAGGCCTACACCTCAAGGTTCTGGTAATTATAATGTGAGAACTTCCCAGGCAGGTCACACCAGAGGGCAAAGGGATCGGCGAAATTTTTGGAGGCCCGATCAACAAAAAGGGTACAGGTGATTGGTACATGCCATTGTGGTCTTGTGGGGGACGACGCCCCAGAGCCCAGGCATATAGCCTATAGAACAGTAGGGGATGTGGATGTCCCGATATTCATAGACTCGGGGGCGTCAATAAATCTAATGGGCTATAATTTGTATCAATCCATGTTTTCAAATTACCCTTTGCAACCCTCAACGGAGACGGTGTGTGATGTGCAAGCCCATAGATTAAATACCCTGGGTTGTGTTCAAATACAGTTTACTCTCGGTGACAGAGTGTTAACAGAACCATTTTTGGTAATGAAAGGAATTGCATTGGGCAACAGACTTTTGCTGGGTCATCCTGCTTGTAGAAGACACAAGATTTCGATCCATGCGGGTGTTAATGGGATAACAGTCGGGATACCTGGTGTTTTTCTGCCTTATGAGGACGTGAATAGAACAGAGGACATGGAGGTTATTGAAAGAGGAGATGTGCTCGGTGATATTAATGGCGGTGATACGAGTGTTATGGAGAAAGGTAATATTAAAACCCACGTTGCTGATATGGGAAATGATTACGGGGGTTCTATCAGAGTTCACAGTGATAACAATGGTGGTGATGATACTTTGGATGGTGATGTTGATACTAATATTGATGTTATTTCTGATACTAACAATGCTGGGGATGATACTGGGGGTGGTAATGTGTATGGGGCGGTGGAAAGGGGAGGTACTAACCACAAATATAGAGGTGTTTTATCCGAAGATATTATGTTACTACCTGGTTCGAAGACTATGGTAAAAGATAAACTGAAGGAAATGAGAAAACCCACAGATGTGTGTGTTATTGAAAATAGCGAGAAGCTTAGAGGGGTTGTTAGCACGGCATCTGTAAACAGTGTATCCAAGGATGGGTTTACGTGGTTAGAGTTGCTAAACTGTAATGATACAGTTAGGAGATACCAGAAGAATACATATATATTGGATTTCCAAGATTGGAGTTGTGATAGTGGTTCAGTGGCTATCGTAGAGGGGAAACCTGAGTTTTCGGAGGCAGAAATGCAATCAAGGAAACGAATATTTAGAGAACATTTAGCTAATGCGGATTATAGCAAACACGTTGAAGCGATAAGCGGGCTCTTGGCAGAATTTGGTTTACTAATGTGGTATTAGAGCATAAGGTAATTTTGGAGAGTGGCACAAAACCTATTTATATTCCTGCATATCGCATACCTTTCAAAATCAGAGAACAGGTAGAGAAAGAGGTTGATAGATGGGGAAGAAGAAGGAATCATTAGACCTAGCGTGTCTCCTTACAACTTTCCCTTTTTTTATGATATAAACGATTTGACTCAAAGTTATTCGTCTGGAAATAAACTGTTCCATATTAAGGGGATATTCACGTCTATTCGTACCAATAGATTAAAATGGTCATCCCTGTGTTTGATCGCAAAACAATTAATTAAAAAACAACATTCAGACGGTCTCATCATCACACCTTGGTGCTACACTCATCAAAATACGCAAATACTTTTTAATTTTATAATAAAAGGCCTAGAATTTCATGAATTGAGAGTAAAGAAGATAAATAATGAAAAAGAAATATTCAGACGGTGTCAACATAAAATGGTGCTACACTTATCGAAATACGCAAATACTTTTTAATTCTATAGTAAAATGCCTAGAATTTTATGAATTGAATGTAAATAAATTAAATAATAAACAAAAACATTCAGACGGTGTCAACATAAAATGGTGTTACACTCGTCAAAATACGTAAATACATTTTGATTTTATAATAAAAGGCCTAGAATTTCGTGAATTGAAT
>NC_061110.1:19362051-19368342 GCF_015104395.2 Macrobrachium nipponense | reverse complement strand
ATTCAATTCACGAAATTCTAGGACTTTTATTATAAAATCAAAATGTATTTACGTATTTTGACGGGTGTAACACCATTTTATGTTGACACCGTCTTAATGTTTTTGTTTATTATTTAATTTATTTACATTCAATTCATATAATTTTAGGCATTTTACTATAGAATTAAAAAGTATTTGCGTATTTCGATAAGTGTAGCACCATTTTATGTTGACACCGTCTGAATATTTCTTTTTCATTGTTTATCTTCTTTACTCTCAATTAATGAAATTCAGGAGGTCCTTTTATTATAAAATTACAAAGTATTTGCGTATTTTGATGAGTGTAGCACCAAGGTGTGATGATGAGACCGTCTGAATGTTGTTTTTTTAATTAATTGTTTTGCGATCAAACACAGGGATGACCATTTTAATCTATTGGTAGGAATAGACGTGAATATCCCCTTAATATGGAACAGTTTATTTCCAGACGAATATATATATATATATACACACACACACACACACACACACACACACACACCACACACACACATATATATATATAATATATTATCTATATATATATATATAGAGGCTCAGTTAAATAAATATATAGGAGCTTCAGAAGGTGTCCATGATACAACGATTAAAAGGAATCAAGTTTATTTCCAACGAAACGTTTCGCACATAAAACTTCTGTGCATCATCAGTCTGTAAAAGAGCAAAGAGACACATAAATAACATTCCATGAAATAAAAAAGAACTCACAAATATTAAAATAGTCTTAAAAATTGAAAATCAAAGTAAAAACATACAAAGGTAAAGAGAGAGAGAACAACCCAAACACCAACCGTCCATAATGTAGCGAGAAGATGGAATGACTAAAAAACCAGTTGACGAAGACGACGTCAACTATGCCAGGGTATAAAAGAGTTCTGAGGAGGTATTTGCTATTGAGTGAAGGAACAAGTTTCTTAATGTATAACGACTCGAGGGTAGTTAGATGGTCAGGATTTTTGACATAATCTATTATTTTGAATTGTTCTTTTTTTATTTCAATTTTGCAATTAGAAGCGTGGTTCCTGATATTGGAAAATTCAGGCTGTTTTATTTTCTGACCAGTACGGAAGCTGAACCCAGATGGCTACAATATCTGACCCTCAGCAGCCTCCGTGTCGATCCAACGTAAGAGCCCGGACATCCAGGGCAAATAAATCTATATATGACGTTGGATCTCATGAAGGGCTGAAGGCGGTCTTTAAGTTTAAAAGATCGTTGACATGAGCTATAAAAATTATTAGTTAGTCCTGTGAAAGGTACGTTTTCTGTAAACAGGACTAACTAATAATTTTTATAGCTCATGTCAACGATCTTTTAAACTTAATACCATTCACACATTAGTCAATAGAGCCCTGAAATATTCATCTTCTTGGAAGATTTTTCATGATGAGATCACGTTTTTATTAAGCTTTTTCAAGTCCAATTCATTCCCACAAGAAATAGTTCTAAGAATGATCAATCAAATACTTGCCAAATTCTTTCATCTACCATTGCCTAATTTTGATGTTCCTAAGAAACTGTTTTATGCAACTATCCCATATATGCCTGACCTCAAGTTCTCGTCCAATCTCGCACGAATTATTGAACAAGAGATTCCTTGTCTCAGAGTCAAACTTATAACAAATAATCCATGTACAATTGGCTCCTTCTTTAACTTTAAAGACCGCCTTCAGCCCTTCATGAGATCCAACGTCATATATAAATATATTTGCCCTGGATGTCCGGGCTCTTACTTGATTCCTTTTAATCGTTGTATCATGGACACCTTCTGAAGCTCCTATATATATATATATATAATATATATATATATATATATATATTAGATATATATATATATACATGTATATAATATATATCTATATATATATATATATATATGTATATATCTATATATATATATATATATATATATATATATATATATATATATATATATATATATATATATATATATATATATATATATGTGTGTGTGTGTGTGTGTGTGTGTGTGTGTGTGTGTGTCATGGTAATCGCTTCATAGCGATGAATGATAAATTAAAGGAAATGAAAATACATTTTCTTTGAATAATTCTGCAATAAGGAGGCATTCGCGCACGTGTTGGAGGCGCCTGTTCTCATGATTATTCTAGAATCGCCAGGTGGGATATGGAACTCAACAGGCGCCGACGTGTCGTCAGAAAACGCCGCGAAATATGATGCAATATTTCGTCGAGATCCTTCTAAAACGTTCCTGTCATCTCGGGAGTCTGTGACGTTCGCTGGTAAATTCCGCCCCCAGATCGCTTATATATACGACTGACGAAGTAGAGAGATCAGATCATCAGTGAGAGACCAGCAGAGATCATCAGAGAGAGAGATCAGATCATCAGTGAGAGATCATCCGAGAGAGATATGAGAAGAAGGAACAGACGAAGGATAAGAGGGGAAGAAGGTGTACGAGAGTTTGATCGGAATCTGGTCAAGTCGTCCAGTCAGAGAGAGAGCGAGAGATTTTCCGACGTTGAGCAAGCCTTCGGAGAAGAAACGTCCTACAAACTGGTTTTGAGGAGTAACCTGCTCTTCGAGTATCAAGATAGACATTGTTCTCCGCAGTACGGAGTCAAAAAGACGTTTGAAATTCCACAGTTCTCCTTCGTGAAGCCGTCGCTTCGAGCATTGATTTTCGACAGCTGCAAAACTGGCCAGCAAGTATTTCATTATGAAAGACACCGTTTCCCCAGTTCACATATTGTAAGATTTTATCTTTGTTATGTAAACAAGAGGAACCATTCTGCATTTGTTAGTAAGCTTGTAAATAAACTATTGTTCTGTTTGTGTTTCTTTCTATATTCGTATCCCCAGTTTCAACTGTTGGTGTTGAATTTTTTTTTTTTATTATAATATCGAACCTGTAGCGGACCTCGGTCCGTAACAATATATATACATTTGCCATTAATATAGCGGTATAATACCTGTGCTACTATGTAATTGGCGAACATTTTATTTATTTTGGTTTTTGATAATATGAAAGATGTGAAATAAAATCTTTATTCTTGGAAAAAGCACTTCCATATGACGCTGTTATTTAGATATATTCGTTAAACTATTCGCTAAGCTATTCATCAGAGGCAATGAATAACAGGAAAGACAAATTCAGTCTTTGTTATTAATATAGTGAGTAAAACAGCTGATTTATGGTCAGACCTTTTGCTGTTAATATACCTGTATACCAGCAAAGTCCAAGAAGGACAACCAATATGATTTTCCTTCTGTAAAACATAACAGAGCTATGGGATCATTTCCTTTGAAATCCTAAAGCTGAAAATTAAGTTCAATACTTAAACAATAAAATAAAACCATTAATTTACACAGAAATAGCTTAAGAGGTAAATGAATATGGATAGTAAATATAACATTACTTCTCTCTATGCAGCATTTCTTTTAAAGGATTCTGTATTTCAAAAATCATTGACGACCATTTCGTAACTTCAAATGAAAATTGTGATCGATAAGCCTTCAGTAAAAACAATGATTCATGTATTTATCTGAATAAATGGCGCACACGGAGATATACCAAAATTTAATATTTTTTTAAATGGTTTTATATTTCAAAAATTATTGACGACCATTCCGTAACTTCAAATGAAAATTGTGACCGATGAACCTTAATAAATATTCATCTAAATAAATATTCATCTAAATAATAGATATTCATATAAATAAACGGCACATACGCATACCTACAAATAAGTAATCTAAAAACATTTAATGGAATAATTTTCTACAGCTCTCTGCGTCCCCAGGGATCCAGGTACAATTCTAGTCTTTGGAAGAGGAAATAGATCAGACTCGATTCTTACTTAAAAAAAAATTGTACAATGCCTCTGTTTCTGTTACGATTTTGTCTTTCCGTCGCGTGTTCTAATCCTCGGTGAATTTGTTTCTCCAATTCTGTTTCTAGCTGTTGTTCGCGTATTTTTAATCCGGACACTCGCTCACTATGGTTGTCGACCAAGCAATTCTAAACTTTCAGGTCACTCACTGGTGAATTAATTCTAAACTTTGAGATCACTGGTGAATTCATTCTAAACTTTGAGGTCATTGGTGAATTCATTCTAAACCTTGAGGTCATAATTAAATCTAAACTTTGAGGTCAGTGGTGAATTCATTCTAAACTTTGAGGTCATAATTAAACCTAAACTTTGAGGTCAGTGGTGAATTCATTCTAAACTTTGAGATCATTGGTGAATTCATTCTAAACTTTGAGGTCATTGGTGAATTCATTCTAAACTTTGAGATCATTGGCGAATTCATTCTAAACTTTGAGGTCAGTGGTGAATTCATTCTAAACTTTGAGATCATTGGCGAATTCAATCTAAACTTTGGTGAATTCAAGGGGAATGACATCTTTGCCTGTTACAGCAAATGACATAGTTTATTTTGAATTTCTGTAAGTTCTTATTTAAATACTTTGCTTTGATTAAAAGATACGTTAATTTACGGGAAAAAATCAAACTGATAGAATAATAAGCTATTCTGTGCTGAAGGCTTCATTCCCCTCACGAAAACAGATCAATTTCAAGCCTGGACATGTGAGCTGCAGAGTGCATCATAAAACATGCAAATCTACGTATGTTTTTATCCCCTATAAAAAGCCTCTTGAATTATAGATTGCCACACAGAGCTGCAAGACTTTGGTTGATTGACGCTTTTGAATATTTCAGATATTTCAGCCGTTGATTGAATTTTAGGTGCTCCAGGTAGAGACATGCACACCAAAAGGTAAGGAAAGTATCCTTACCTTTGTGTTCGAATATAACAAAAGTGTGCGGAGGGAAATTTTACATTTTCAAATCACCTTTGCAGATCTACATAAGATCTTTCAGGGACTGGTCTATGTAGTGTTACAATATCTCTCGACGGAAGGAACATTTCGTCCATTTTCTGGCAAAGTGTCGAACAAGCATTCTTTCAGTTTTTTTAGTTATCGGCAACGACGTTGACTTTATCTTTGACCTCTTGTTTCAGCAAAAGTATCAAGTCTGTCTCTTTCACGGAAGTGGAAGTCAATGATTAAGTCACCGCCGATGCAGATAGTTAAAAAAAATTGCTTATTCGACATTGCTAAAAAAGGGACGATTTCTTTACATGCAATACATCATTCAGGGGAATAAGAAGGTAGTGCGATGGCGGCTGCGGTTGTGGGGGGGAGACCAAAACTGAAATGAAATTCAGCAATAGAATATGACAGTAGAAACTTGCCCTACATCAAAGGACTACAAAGTACTCGCAGCATTTACTGATGTTCATAACTACTACTGCTTTAGGACTAGTGTGAGAGGAAGATAAAGCAAGCATTTTCTCGCAGGAACATTACATAGATAATAATTTCCTGCTAACAGGTAATCAAAGCGTGATACGTATGATGCTTGTCATTATATCATACAAGTGAATGTATTTTTAGATATGAAATCTAATGCCTACGAGTATTCATCGGACCAATCAGGAAGGAGAGAGAGAGAGAGAGAGAGAGAGAGAGAGAAGAGGGCGATGGACGAGGGGAAAGGGAGAAGGACTGGATGATTGTGAGAGATGAGAGAAGAGGAGTTGGAGGGGGGGGGGGGGCAGCTATAAAAGACTTACCGAGAGCCGAGACGATGAGAAGAAGAGACTTTTAAATAAGCTACCTCTGTTTTTTAAATTTTGATTAAATTTTGATCATTTAAATGTAAATAAAGTATTCTATTAAACAGACCAAAGTCAGGACGAGAGGAGAAGAAGAGGCGGGAGGGAGCGAGAGGAGAAGATAGGATAAGACGAAGACAGACAGGAGGAGAGATGAGTGGAACCAGGACGCCCGGAGAGGAGAGAGACCTCTCTATAAGCCATCGTCGTCTAAATGATACATTTATTATCATTTATCTGATAATATGACCAGTCAATCAATCAATCAATCAATCAATCAATCAATCAATCAATCAATCGAAGAAGAGAAGAGAGGAGGAGAGAGAGGCGAGAGAGAGTGAGAGGGAGAATAGGACGAGAGAGAAGATTAGAGAGAGAGCCTCTAATAGGCCACCATTGCTTTTAAAATATAATGTTTGTTTCATTTATTCTTTTAATTTTACCAATCAGGAGAGAGAGAGATGAGAATTGAAGAAAGAGAGGATGATAGAGATGCGTGAGAAGAACGATTCTGCGACGTTCGACGAGGAGGAGAGAAGGAGAGAGAGAGGAGATCGAGAGTCTCTAAAGCCATTGCGGTTGTTT